>NC_016090.4:18884832-18952693 GCF_000004515.6 Glycine max | reverse complement strand
AATAACATTGATATGACATAGATTAAACTAATTATCCTGTGTCAAATTCCTTAATCTGGACCACATCAAGTCATTTCTTATTGATTAACACTTTTTGAATTTGATGGAAGAACAAAATTGTGAATTTTACACAACTAGAGGACTAAATGTCTATTTTAAAATAGGAGAACTAAAATTACATAATTTAAAAATAGGAGGATTAAATGTTTCTATTTTAAAATAGATTGACCAATGTGAAATTACATATTTTTAAATATAGGGGGATCAAAATTACACAAGAGTGTGTTTGGATAAGGCAATTTAAAATTCTATAGAATTTTAAATGCTTCATTTCAAATTATTTCATTTTCAAAATTTTGTACTTGGATAAAGAAGTTAAGTTTCTTCATTTTTAGAATTTTATGCTTGGATAAAGAAATTGAATTACTTACTTTTCAAAATTTTCTTGTTTTGATAAAATATTATATTTGAATAAAACAAGTTTTTTAAATAAAATAATTATTTTTTCGTTAATAAATTCTGTCGTATTTGTCGAGTGTGGTATTTCAATAAATATGTACTATTTTAATCTCTTTCAATTAAGAATACATTAATTCAACTGTTTAAATCATTATTCCATTTACAGCCCACTACAAAGCTCTATAACCTTACAAAGCGAAACTATTTAGCAGACAAAATGGCATATATTAAATGTGATCTTAGAACCACCACCACAACAAAAATATACAAATCAGAATTCACAGGGTTTTTTCGACAATAAAATCATAGGTATGAATGTATAGTTCCACCTTAGAATTCTATTTAAAATTCTTCAAATAAAACTATGATTTCTACAAAAGTCATTGTCCAGTAATGCAACTTCTTTTTTTGCTACAAGTTTAACCTTTCTTCATTCACAACGTTCTATGGCTGAAGCCCAAGTGAATTTCTTACTCATGTTGGGTCACTTCACCTCAAGCTGTGCAACTTGCATTGTTTGAGTTGTGATTTCTGCCTCCAAAATGTTTTTCCATTCCAAAGCTACATCTATGATATTATAGGTACATGCATACATAATTAGATTTGCAACAATACAAGTCTAGTTTTCAATTATAATAGTTCTTCTAGTGTCACATAAATGTGCATCATGAGACCTAACTTATTTTGTTTTAACAAGCTTTGATGTTGTTATTGCAGGCAATATCACAAATAAAAACAGTTTATGCTTTCATTGGAGAGAGCTCTGCAACCAAATCCTTTATAGAGAACATGGAAAAACAATATGTTATAAGCAAAGGGGAGGCAGTTGCGAAGGGAGTTGGGATAGGGATGTAGCAAACAGAGAGTTTCTATTCTTGGGCTCTCATTGTATGGGTTGGAGCTATTGTGGTTAGAGCTGGAAGAGCAACCCCATAAGACATAATGACTGCAGTGATGAGTATTCTCTTTGGTGCCATGTAAGGAAGAAATCACCTTCAGGATTGTTTAGAATGGAGAAATGGTTAATAATTAATGACTAAGTAACAAAAGTCTCCTTGTGAATTGCATATCTCTCACTTACGCATCACGAGACATACAAATATTTAATTGATGTTATTTCGTATGAGTTATTACCTATTAACACTGTTTGATTTTGATGGAACAACAAAATTGTGAATTTTACAAAACTAGAGGGCTAAAATTGTCTATTTTAAAATAGGAGAACTAAAATTACACAATTTAAAAATAAGAGGATTAAATGTTTCTATTTTAAAATAGAGTGACTAATGCAAAATTACATATTTTTAAAAATAGGGCGCCCAAAATTACATAAGAGTGTGTTTGGATGATCCAATTTAACATTATAAAGAATTTTAAATGCTTCAATTGAAATTCATTCATTTTTAAAATTCTGTGTTTGGATAGAGAAATTAAATTTCTTCATTTTCAGAATTTTATGCTTGGATAAAGAAATTGAATTTCTTCATTTTCAAAATTTCTTATTTTGATAAAATATTATATTTGAATAAAACAAATTTTTTTATTCAAATAATTATTTTTTTCATTAACAAATTCGAAGTAGTGGCTACAGGAAGAGCACTGTTATTTCCCTGGTTGACCATCATGTAACCTAGCTACCTTCAAGGATTTTATGACCCATTCTACCATCATGTACTGAATTTTCATTAACAATCCAGCTAACTATCACGTGCAATCCATCTACTCCTCCAACAGGTTCCCATCACAGCCAGAGGATTGTCCTTATCAATTCCAAAAGGGAATTAACATATCCTTTTGAATTAGAAAAATCAAGGATTACCCCAAAACATGGAGAGAATTAACATATCCTTTTGAATTGCATCAGAGAAGGTACTCAAGTCTCGCAGAAGGTGATGTAATAGCCCAATCTCCTACCACCTTACTTCGTTGTGTCTCATTGGCCAATTTATTTGAAGAAAAATATTTACCTAAACACAAACCATTCCAAAATTCGTGCCCAAAACACAATCCTAAACACAAACCTACCCTCTTCCTAGTCCGTCAAATCCACAAGCTTACCTCCCTTACCTCCTACTCCTATAATTACAATTCAAATGCCCAAAAATCTGGAAATATAAAAAAAATGTCACCATCTGAGATGCAGATTCGTAGAGAGAAAGGTATATGTTACACTTGTGATGAGAAGTTCACTTCTTCCCATAGGTGTCCTAACAGGCAATACTTACTGTTACAAATGGATGATGATGACAATGATGAGTTGCAACCAGATACTTCTCCTGGGAATGAAGAAGCATTGGGAAGCTTGAGCTTGGACCATCATTTATCTTACAATGCACTGAAAGGTTCCTTAGGTTTATGAACTATGAAGTTTAGTGGTACAATTAATGGCATGGCACTACAGATATTACTTGATAATGGTAGCTCAGATAATTTTTTACAGCCTCAAATTGCTAAGTGTTTGAAACTTCCAATTGAACCTGCTCCAAATTTCCAAGTCGTACTTGGAAATGGGCATTCATTAGTTGCTGAAGGTTTGGTGAAGCAACTGAAAGTCATGGTTCAGGGTCATCCCCTCCAATTTCCAGTGTATCTCCTTCCAATCTCTGGTGTTGATTTGGTACATAGAGCCACATGGCTTGCCACATTGGGTGCCCAAGTTTCGGATTATAGCAAACTTACCTTGAAATTTTACAAGGACAACTAGTTTGTAACACTACATAGTGATCAACCATAATTACCTAGCCCTGCTCAATTTCATCATCTAAGGAGAATGCACAATACTCATGCTATATGTCATACCCTAATTTCGTCCGGGGACTATTGTTTGATGGCATGCAACCTTTGGTTGACCGCTTCGAGGTACTTGGCACCCTTTCTTGCACAATACGTGAAGTTCCGAGACATGCCGGAAATCAAAAGGAAGCATTGTTATGCAATCCGTGAAATTCCGTAACATGCCGGAAATCAAAAGGAAGTATTGTTACACAATCCGTGAGTTTCCGTAACATTTCGAAAGCTAAAAAAAGAGTGATTACATGACCTGTAAGGTTCCGTAACCTTACGAAAAGAAAACAAGTATCGTTACGAAATTCGTAAAGTTTCGTAACCTTACGGAAAAAGAATCACCAAAAAAAGCAAAGGGGATGTATTTAGTAAAAAAAGGGGGTGCAAATAGCAACCAGGCCCACTTGGGCCTTCCAGATTGTTCCTCCAGAAGGCGATTGCTTCTAGAGGAAGCAACCTGCTCGCCTGGGCGAGCTGGGTGGCAAGCTCCTCCCTATTTTCCTATAAATAGAGGGAGGAGTGAAGAAGAAAAGGGTTCAGCCTTCTTGGCATTTCGTAATCACTTAAAATTAGTAAGGAAAATTGTTTCCGTGAATAAAATCCAAGCTGAGGCACTTCTGTAACGTTTCCGTAACGTTTCCGAGGGTGATTTCGCGAAGATTTTCAATTGTTCTTCATCGTTCTTCGGTCTTCAAACGGTAAGTTCCCGAAATTGAAATTTTCAATTCATTCTATGTACCCTTGGTGGTCCCCACTTGTTTCGCGAGCTTTTATTTTCATTTCATTTACTTTCCGTACCCCCTTTTGACGTGCTTGAGTCATTTACTTAAGTCATTTTCTCGCCTAATCAAAAAATAAAATAAATTTCCACCGATCATTTGATTTGTAATATCCGTTAATTTCTGTTAAAATGAAATCCGACCATTCGGTCATGTCGTAACCCCGTTGGAAACCAAAAAGAGGTAAAATAATAATATAATAATCAAAAAATATCTTTTAGTAAAATAAACAAAAAAAGCAATTGGACGTCTCTTTGGGATTTCTCTTTCTTAATTGAATTGACTAATAACTAAAGTGAAACTAAGGCTAAAATCAACTCGCAAAGTCAAGCTCGTCCGCAAAAAATCACTAAAAAGGATTTTAAGGTTCGATACCTCAGTTTTTTCTTACGAAGTAAAAATGGATCATTTTTAAGGTCCAACGCCTTAAAAAGACCACATTCCAAGTAAAAGAATTGCTTGATTTGCCCCTTTAGAAAGAACTGCGTAGGTCTGATTTCCTCTTCGAAGGAGGGTACGTAGGAGCAAGAGCCCCGCTTTTATCGACCTCAAAAATAAAAAAGAAATAAAAGGTTTAAATACATAATTTCACACAATCCTAATCTAAGGTTGTTGTCCTTTAGGACAAACGTGAGAGGTGCTAATACCTTCCTCAAACGTAAATACAACTCCCGAATCTGGAATATTCTTCATGACTGGTTTCCTTCGGTTTTTCCAATGTTTTCCACAAATAAACGTTGGTGGCGAATCCGCGCATTTTCCTCCTTTGGAAGACGCACACGTGAACCTCACCTCGCTCACCCGCAAAAGGGTAGGTTGCGACAGTTGGCGACTCCACTGGGGACCTGTTTTTGTGAGTTACGCCTATTTTAGGAAAGTGTGGAATTGTGAAACTTTTGTGTGTGCATTTTTCTTGAACTATGTAAAAATAATAAATGTTGTCTTTTCCACATTTTTACATTGCATTCTAAGCACCCACGGGTTTGAGTAAAAAGGGGCCCTATACCCGGGTTCATGGAAATCTAAGGAGTGGAGGTGAATCTATGGTCGTGCTAGGTCTCCGACTTGCTTGATTATAGTGAAACCTCGTCTAGAGCTTTCTCTCTTTATAATGTGTTGTCGCTGGTATTCCATACCGCCGCAATATTATTATCTTGAGTGATGATACCTCTAGAAAACAGCCATGTGAGATATGGATCGTTGGGAGTAGTTATTAGAGACCCCTAGATATTATCCTATAGGTCCCCAAATCCCCAAATAGGGGCATAGAGCAAACACGCTCTGTGCCATTTGTTCTCATGCATTCTTCTGTGAATAGCACATGAATTATAGTTTTGCTGTATAGCTAGTGATATTTTGTCTCTTTAAGAGTAATGCGTCACTTTTTAATGCATGTGTTGGGGCGCCGCAACGCCTAGGACGTAGTATTAAAAAGATGGATCTTTTTCGGTCTCGCATATGTAAATTACCACTTGTTTGTTTTTCTTTTCGTTTCATGCATGCGCATTGCATCATTCATATCGGAGTCTTGATCCACCCCTTTTTAGGTAAATAATGGGGACAAATCAAAACGGAAAAAGATTCTATCAAGTCAAGATTAAGAGCCTAGATGTCGCCAGCCTTAAGGAGTTGGGACGGTTGATGGGACCCCTCCAAAAGCAAGCCTTCCGCAAGGTGTACGGAAAGATTTTAAATTTGACCACAGCGGAGGTATTTACAGAAGCCATTGTATCCCTCGCCCAATACTATGGCCAGCCGTTGAGATGCTTCACGTTTGGGGACTTCCAAATAGTACCGATTGTTGAAGAATTTGAGGAGATTTTGGGATGCCCTCTTGGGGGAAGAAAACCGTATCTTTTCTCCGGGCTTCTTCCCTCCTTGAGCAAGATTGCAACTGTGGTCGGAGATTCAGCGAGAGAGTTGGATTGTATGAAGCAAACTTGAAACGGCGTAGTGGGCCTACCGCGGAAATACTTGGAAGGCAAGGCAAGGGATATGGCGAATCAAGAGGAATAGGTCCCGTTTGCGGATATACTAGCTTTTCTAATCTTTGGGGTTTTCCTCTTTCCAAACGTGGACGGTTTGGTGAACCTAGTTGCAATTGATGCTTTCCTTGCATATCACCATAGCAAGGAGAGCCCGGTGGTAGCTATCTTGGCGGACTTATTTGATACATTAGACCGAAGGTGCGAGAAGAACAGCGCACGGATTGTCTGCTGCTTTGTGTGTGGTTGGTTTCGCACCTATTCCAACAAGACATAAGACACCCGTGTCCGCTTCAAAGTTATCACTCGTGCGTAGAAAAGAGAAGAGTCGATTGGGACCAATACTTGGCTGGGATAAGAGGCAGCACAATCAACTGGTTTCCTCGATGGAAGGAAGGAAAGGAGAGAGTTCTCTTCTCATGTGGGGACTACCCAAACGTTCTGTTGATAGGGACGAGGGGTTGTATTAACTATAATCCCGCACTTGCCATAAGACAGCTAGGGTACCCCATGAGGGGAGCACCGACGGAAGAGAGCCTCTCGCCTTTCCTTGTGAGAAATTTCAGCGCGCAAAGTCTCAAGATTGTACAAAGAGTCCACAAGGCGTGAGAAATCCCGTTAAGGAAAGATAAAGAACTTAGGGGCATTCGTAATGGCATCATCGATGGTTATCATGAATGGCTAAGAGTTTACACACGAGGGTTAGATTGGCTCTCCAAGTTGAAAATTATCAACGAGGAGAACTTCGAAGCTCCGGAAGAGGATGAAGAAGTCCAAGCTCTAAAATCAGAGCTAGGAAAGGCAAGACTCGCCAAAGAAAAATTCAATTTAGTCGCTACAGACATCCAGAAAGAGTGTGCCGAATTACGAGAGGAAAATACGACTACTACAAGAGCCCTCGAACGAGAAACCAAGAGGGCTCCCAAGGAAGAGCATGGCCGAGATAAATTCTGAGGAGCTTTGTAGGGCAGCAACAATGAGCTCAAGCTCCGGAGAGAGGAAAGAGACCAGTCACGAGTACATGGCATGACCTTAAAGGAGGAGTTAGCTGCTTGCTGAAGATCCAAGAGGAGTTTGGCCCAACACTTAGAAGCCACGGAGCAAAGCATGCTAGCTATAATAGGACAATACAAAGAAAAGTTAAGCCAATCTTTGACCCATGAACAAAAACTAGTAGAGGACTTCGCATAAGCGTACGCCGAGAAGGAAGCAAGAGGGAGGGTGATTGATGCATTGCATCAAGAAGCGACCATGTGGATGGATAGGTTCGCCTTAACCTTAAATGGAAGTCAAGACCTCCCGCGACTGCTAGCCAAAGCAAAGGCCATCGCTGAAGTGTGTTCAGCCCCAGAAGAAATTCACAGGCTAATCAATTACTGTCAACACATGATAGATTTAATGGCCCATATAATTAGAAACCATTAGGTTCTGTTGTAACACTTTTGTATGATCTTGGCTAGATGAAAGCTTTGTTCCTTTTTATAAAAAGAGAAGTTCTGAAACTCATCATGTTATCTAAAAAAGGCCTTGAGGTGGATCCAAGTGCTCTGATCATTCATTAGCATATTCATGTTTGGGTAGCATACTCACCACTATTTGTTTCTTTAGGGAACTCACCATAACTAAAAAAGCGCAAAGGCACCCCTATAACACTCGATCCAGAAGTAAGATGGATAACGAAGAGGGAGTGCAAGAACAGATGAAGGCCGACCTATCGGCCTTAAAAGATCAAATGGCTTCTATCACGGAGGCCATGCTAAAGCTTCAAAAAACTATAGAAGATAATGCTACGGCGGCCGCTTCCAATACAGCTAGGGAAGCGGAACCGGTGCTACAGCCCGCAATAAACTAGGGCCGAGACAGAAACACGACGGGTTTCAATCGAAGGTATAGTCCTCAAGCCTACCCTTATGGTTTGCCTCCGGACTTCACTCCCCATACTGCTCCAGACGATTTCAGCCAAGCCCCTACCTTCAAGGGACAACTCCCTCCTCATGCCGACTATCCTCTACAAAAAGATGATGAAGGAGATGCCCATTTAGGCCCTCTACTTCCCCTCAAGGAACCATCCCCCATGAGTTGCCCCAACCAAACATAGTCCGCCACGTCCCGTCTCCATCCGCACTCGTTAAGGAACTTGTTCCCTTTGCAAAAGACAAGGGAAAGATTGATCTACTTGAAGAGAGGCTGAGAGCGGTAGAAGGCCTCGGCAACTATCCATTCTCGAATTTAGCGGATCTGTGTCTGGTACCTGACATCATCATTCCCCCCAAGTTTAAAGTACCAGATTTTGATAAATACAAAGGGACGACGTGTCCAAAAGGTCATCTTCGGATGTATTGCCGAAGGATGGGGGCATATTCTATGGACGAAAAGCTTTTAATGCACTTCTTTCAAGACAGCTTAGCCGGAGCAGCTGTGGCATGGTACACCAATCTGGAAGCTTCTCAGATCCGGTCATGGAAAGACTTGACAACTACCTTCATTAGGCAGTACCAATACAACACGGATATGGCTCCTGATCGGAACCAACTTCAGAGCATGACCAAGCGGGAACATGAGTCCATTAAAGAATATGCTCAAAGGTGGAGAGACCTAGCAGCCCAAGTCGTCCCGCCTATGACTGAAAGGGAAATGATCACGGTTATGGTAGATATGTTGCCCACGTTCTACTACGAGAAGCTGATAGGATATATGTCGGCTAACTTTGCAGACCTCGTCTCCACCGGAGAAAGAATCGAGTCTGGACTGAGAAAAGGCAAGTTTGAATATGCCTCCAACGTTGCCCCCAACAACAATAGAAGAGCCCCAATGGTGGGCACACGGAAAAAGGAAGGAGATACCCACGCGGTCACCACCGCCCCAACATGGATGAAAACTCCCCAAAACGCCCAAAACTCATACCAACACAACCACCCGAACTTTTCGATCCGAGCCGGAAGTTCCCTCCCAACTCAAGTGGAAGGGCCTCCCGCAACAGAAAAAACGACTGCCCAACACACAACTCCAGCCATTCCCCGGCCAGCCAATAATACAACTCCTGGCGTGAGCTATAACAATACACGACACCCCCCGAAAGACCAATTCTCTCCTGTTCCCATGGCGTATTCCGAGTTCTTGCCCTCATTATTGGAAAATCATTTAGTGGTGGCCATACCCGGGAAGGTCTTCCAGCCACCATACCCCAAGTGGTACAACTCAAATGCCACGTGTGCATACCATAGTGGAGCCCCCAGACACAACATTGACTCTTGCCTGCCATTCAAGTATAAGGTGCTACACCTAATAAATGTCGACTGACTATCCTTTCAAGAAGAGGGCCCCAACGTTAAAACCAATCCACTAGCCAGTCATGGGGGAGCTAGCATAAATGCCATCAAAAAGGATAGGTCGTCAGAGTCAAAGAGATTAGAAGATGTGGCTATGTCTAGACGGTTCATCTACCAGTCGCTGCAGGCAACATGCATGGTCTCTCGTGGCGAAGGCAAAAGTGAGGAATGTTTGTTTCATCTCGGGGAATCACACGACATGGAAACCTGCCCCACGATAGAAGAGTTACTTCAACGGCTCATGGACTGGGGGAAGCTTGAAGTGTCCGAGGGAGATAGGGAAGAACCGCAGATTTGCATTCAGTCGGCAGAAAGGAAGATTCCCCTAACCCCCAAAGCCCTAGTAATATGTTTCACTAGGAATGTGACCGGCTCCAGCTCCAAGTACCCCCCGACAGTGCCCAAGTCGACGCCGTTTTCCTATCAAAGCAATAAGGTCGTTCCGTGGAAGTATACCCCTCCCGCTTTTGGAGAAAGAGCTGCAACCGAGGTTGACTCCTTGTCAGCCAAGGTGACCAACATCACCGGCCTTAGTGGCGTAACCCGCAGTGGCCGGGTGTTCGCTCCCCCTCACTCGGCAGAATTTCCCTCCAAGGGGAAAGCACCCATGATCCAAGAGCCCGCAGACACGGCCACACCCTCAAAAGAAGTGGATCCCCCGGTGATAAAAGGAGTTGAAAAGAAAGAAGGTCTTCAAGGAAAGGCGGTGACCTTGGAAGAGGCTCATGAGTTCCTTCGTCTCATCCAACAAAGTGAGTTTAAAGTAGTTGAGCAACTGAATAAAACTCCGGCAAGGATCTCTTTGCTCGAACTGCTCATAAACTCCGAGCCTCATCGTGCACTATTGGTAAAGGTCCTCAACGAAGCCCACGTAGCACACGACATCTCAGTCGAGGGTTTTGAAGGCATTGTTAATAATATAACTACCAATAACTATATCGCATTCGCGGAAGAAGAGATTCCCGTTGAAGGGAGAGGGCACAACAAAGCTCTACATGTGTCTGTCAGATACATGGACCATGTCATCGCTAAGGTGCTCATCGACAATGGTTCAAGTTTAAATGTGATGCCAAAGACCACCTTGGAGAAACTTCCTTTTAATGTGTCGCGTCTAAAACCAAGTTTGATGGTAGTACGAGCCTTTGACGGTAGTCGGCAGGAGGTGATGGGAAAAATCGACATCCCCATTCAGATAGGCCCCCACACTTGCAATGTGGCTTTTCAAGTGATGGACATAAATCCCGCCTACAACTGCCTTTTGGGGAGACCCTGGATTCACGCGCTAGGAGTGGTCCCTTCGACGCTTCACCAGAAATTGAAATTCGTGGTCGGTGGACTCTTGGTGATAGTGTCAGGCGAAGAAGATATGTTGGTGAGCTACCCCTCCTCCGCGCCATATGTGGAAGCAGCGGAGGAATCATTGGAAACAGCTTTCCAATCCTTCGAGGTGGTGAGTTGTGCCTCTGTAGAAACGAGTCTGTTGCTACCTTGTCTCTCTAATGCGGCCCTAATGGTGGCACGGGTGATGCTCAGGCACGATTATAAGCCCGGAATGGGTCTAGGCAAGGATAGCCACGGGAATACCGATGTGGTCGACATTAGGGGGAACCCGTACAAATATGGGTTTGGGTATGAACCCGAGAAACCAGGAAAAAGGAATGCGCCATCAAGACTCTGGGCAGATAGGGCATGGTCCAGCCATGTTAGCCAGTGTTTCACAAGTGCCGGGATAATGTTCAAGGAAGAAGTGGCGGCAATAGGAGAGGAGTCTCCACAAGATCCGCCAAGTTTCGTGCAACCGTGCCATCCCAATTCCCAAGTGGGAAACTGGCGCGTGATGAGCCAGTTGGAAGTCTATACCGCTGATTCAATGTAATTAGAGGCTATAGATTCCTTTCTCTTTTGTTTTGTGAAACCTACCTTATTAAATAACAAAGAGATCTTGTTTCATCTGTTCTTGCGATTCCACCTTTTCTCATATCATTTTGCATGTTTTTGTTTTTTGTCTTGACTGGTATAGATGTGAGGGTCGATTCTTTGAGGATCCTAACAACGAGGGTTTGATAATCGATTTTGACCGAGAAGTAAGTCAAACAATAAACGAAGAAGAGGAAGAGGATGTCCTTTCACCAAAGTTGGAGAGGTTGATCGCTCAGGAAGAACGCGAAATGAAGCCTCACCAAGAAGAAACCGAACTGATAAACTTAGAGACCGGGGAGGGAAAGAAAGAAGTGAAAGTAGGAACCGGTATGACCGTACCTATCCGCCAAGGTTTGATAACCCTTCTTGAAGAATATCAAGACATCTTTGCGTGGTCGTACCAAGACATGTCAGGTCTGGACCTCAACATTGTGCAGCATAAGTTGCCATTGAATCCTGGGTCTTCCCCGGTTAAGCAAAAACTATAAAGGATGAGACCTGAAATGTCTTTGAAAATTAAAGAAGTGAGAAAGCAGTTCCATGCGGGTTTCTTGGTTGTACCTCAATACCCGGAGTGGGTAGCCAACATTGTCCCAGTCCCAAAAAAGGACGGTAAAGTATGAATGTGCATAGACTATCGGGACTTAAACTGAGCCAGTCCTAAAGACAATTTTCCCTTGCCACACATTGATATACTGGTAGATAATACAGCCAAGTTCGCCCTTTTCTCCTTTATGGATGGTTTCTCAGGGTATAATCAGATAAAGATGGCACCCGAAGATGTGGAGAAGACTACTTTCGTCACCCTATGGGGAACATTCTGCTACAAAGTGATGGCCTTCGGGCTGAAAAATGCTGGGGCAACCTATCAGCGTGCCATGGTAGCGTTGTTCCATGACATGATGCATAAAGAGATAGAAGTCTATGAAGATGACATGATTTCCAAATCTCGGACCGAGGACGAACACCTCGTCAATTTGCGTAAGCTGTTTGGAAGGCTGCGGAAATACCAACTGAAACTAAACCCCGCCAAGTGCACCTTCGGGGTGAAATCAGGGAAGTTATTGGGATTTATCGTGAGCCAGAAAGGGATAGAGATAGATCCCGAGAAAGTGAAGGCCATCCTTGAAATGCCAGAGCTACGCACGGAGAAGCAGGTTCAAGGTTTCCTGGGCAGATTGAATTATATCGCGAGATTTATCTCACAACTCACCCCTACCTGCGAGCCCATCTTCAAACTATTGCGTAAGAACCAGGCGGTCCTGTGGAACAGCGACTGCCAAGAGGCCTTCAAAAAAATCAAATAGAGCCTCACGAATCCCCCGGTGCTCATGCCACCTGTAACGGGAAGACCTTTTTTTCCTGTACATGACTGTGTTGGACAAGTCTATGGGGTGCCTGTTGGGACAGCACGACGACTCTGGGAAAAAGGAACAAGCCATTTACTATTTAAGCAAGAAGTTTACCGCCTGTGAGATGAATTACTCAATGTTGGAAAGGACGTGCTGCGCCTTGGTATGGGTGTCACATCGTCTTAAGCAGTACATGCTCAGTCATACCACGTGGCTTATTTCCAAAATGGATCCCGTGAAATACATCTTTGAGAAACCGGCCCTCACGGGATGAATCGCTAGGTGGCAAGTACTACTATCTGAATTCGATATTGTGTACGTCACCCAAAAGGCGATAAAGGGAAGCACCTTGGCAGATTATTTGGCCCAACAACCCCTCCAAGATTATTGGCCGATGCACCCTGAGTTCCCAGATGAAGACATCATGGCCCTATTCGAAGAGAAGTGGACGCACGAGGATATTAACAAATGGATTGTTTGTTTCGATGGGGCATCTAATGCTTTGGGCCATGGAGTAGGGGCAGTCCTTGTATCCCCAAATGATCAGTGTATTCCTTTCACGGTCAGGCTAGGTTTTGATTGTACCAACAGTATGGCCGAATATGAAGTGTGCGCCTTTGGGACTCGGCTTTGGTAATTCGCCAGTTGAGAGGAGAATGGGAAACTAGGGATCCAAAGTTGATACTCTATCAAACTCATATCTTGAAGTTAGCTGAATTCTTTGACGACATTTCTTTCCACCACATACCTCGAGAAGAGAACCAAATGGCCGATGCATTGGCCACCTTGGCATCCATGTTTCAACTTTCCCCACACGAGGATTTGCCGTACATTGAATTCAGACCTCGGGGCAAGCCGGCACATTGTTGTGCGATAGAGGAAGAGCGAGATGGGAAACCGTGGTATTTCGACATCAAACAATATGTTGAGAACAAAGAATAACCACCAGGGATTTCCGACAATGACAAAAGAACGTTAAGGAGATTGGCTACTGGTTTCTTTGTGAGTGGTACCATCCTGTACAAACGAAACCACGACATGACCCTCCTGCGATGCGTAGATGCCAAAGAGGCGAACTACATGATTGAGGAAATCCACGGGGGTTCATTTGGGACACATGCCAATGGGCATGTTATAGCCAGGAAGATCCTTAGAGCAGGTTATTACTAGCTCACTATGGAAAGCGATTGTTGCGTCCATGTAAGGAAATGCCATAAATGCCAAGCGTACGCAGACAATGTCATGTCCGCCCCTTGGCCTTTTTCCATGTGGGGGATAGATGTCATTGGGGCCATCGAACCCAAAGCTTCGAACGGTCATCACTTCATTCTCGTGGCGATAGATTATTTCACCAAATAGGTCGAAGCGGCTTCTTATACCAATGTCACGAGGAGTGTGGTGGTCAGATTCATAAAGAAGGAATTGATTTGTCGATACGGACTCCCTATGAAGATCATTACTGACAATGGCACCAATCTGAACAACAAAATGATGCAGGAAATGTGTGGGGATTTCAAGATCCAACATCATAACTCCACCCCCTATCGGCCAAAGATGAACGGGGCTGTGGAGGCTGCAAATAAAAATATTAAGAAGATTATTCAGAAGATGACGGTGTCATACAAAGATTGGCATGAGATGTTGCCTTTTGCCCTGCATGGATATCGAACCTCGGTACGAACTTCTACTGGGGCAACGCCATATTCCTTGGTTTATGGGATGGAAGCGGTACTCCCATTTGAGGTAGAGGTCCTTTCCCAAAAGATATTAGCGGAATCAGGTGTAGAAGAATCAGAATGGGCTCAAACACGCTACGACCAGCTCAACCTTATTGAAGGTAAGCGTTTGACAGCCATGAGCCATGGGTGCCTATATCAACGAAGAATAAAGAACGTGTTCGACAAGAAGGTACGCCCGCGCAAATTCAATCAGGGGGACCTTGTCCTGAAAAAGATATCCCACGCTGTTAAAGATAATCGAGGGAAGTGGGCCCAAAATTACAAAGGGCCTTTCATTGTGAAGAGGGATTTTTCTGGGGGGGCTCTGGTGCTCACCAACATGGATGGCGAGGAGCTACCCTCGCCCATGAACTCCGCTACATGTTCTTTATATTTTTGTGTTTGTGTGTTCTTCTTGGTTTCCTCCAGGGATTCCTGTCCGCTGTAATTGCCTCGTCACAGTTCTTTAAAAAAAGAGAACACGGGTCCGAGGCTTCAGTCCTCACTTTGATTTAAACCATGTGCAGTTTGTAATAACCTAAGCCCTTTCGCTCAGTTCATGGGGTGCCCCAAGCGCTTAATTAAAACTAAACCTAACCAGCTTTCACTAAAAAGATTATTGCATTGAAAACATTCATGCATACGCATACGCATGCATATTTTGTGATAACAAGGGCAGGATCATCTTAGGCAACGGTCAGAGGTCGAGACAAGGTTAAAGGCAGAAACCAATCAAGGTAAGACGACGACGCGGTCACGATTTGCCACGCATTGTTGTTTCCTACTTTCAGGTACTTATGGACGGACACAAGGAGAGGCTAGGGTCACGACCAATAGGTCGTCATCCTTTGCCTAGCCCGAGACCAACAGAAAGCGCCGCTGCAAAGCAGCCTAGTATCCTTTAAAAATCTTCGGTAGTTATTACTGTTGTGTCTTTAAAGTAAATATTAAATGCCTAATCTACCCTAAAGGGGGGTTTGAGTAAGCAAATGCCGATCCACAGAAATCATTATTTATTTCCTCCTAAAAAAAAGTACAGAATAGCTCGCCTGGGCGAGCACCCCCTATACGAAAATAGTTTAAAAGGGGGAGGGGGAAGGTTTCTGCACTCAAAAAACTTCCCCCCTCACTCAAAAAATGCCAACACCACGGGAATTGAGGATTTTCACCCCTAGGCCACTATTTTTATGCTTTTGCTTCCATTCTTAGTGTTGCTACCCACTCCATCAAGTAAGTATCTCATTCTTGAGCTTTCAAGCTTTCCATTGATGTATCTTGGTCTTCTTTTGGTGCTCTAAATTGTGTGAATATGCCCAAGTCTATGGGGCAATTTTGGCTTTGTTTCATGCTTGATTGGTGTGAGTTAGGGGTTTGTATAGGATGGCCCTAGGCCTATGTTGCATTCTGGAGTAATGGGGGATGCCACATTGCCCCCATTCTCTTGCTATTCATGCCAAAACATGCGCCCACCAAGTGCTCAGTGAAATGCCTCAATGACATATGGGCATGGTTTTGTAAGCTTGGGATTGTGGGACTGTTTTATATGTATAGGGACAGCATGAAGGATTTAAAATGAGTGCCCGAATGCGATTCTAGGCCTAGGAACCCAAGCTTTTAATTTCAATACAAGGAAGCATGACTTACGCCTAGGAATCTAAGTTTTGGTTTTGAATGTAAAAAGGCATAAATATTAGGACATGTTTGAGAGGTTTTTATTTCAATTTAAATTTTGCTGCCCCATGAGGAATACCTTGCACCTAGGTAGCATGGAAAATACCTTTCAACGGTATGTATATATGTGAATATATGTAGAACGAAAATGCCTTGCAAAGTGTGTGAATATATGGCATAAAAATACCTTGCAAAGTGTGAATGAATAGCAAATAATGCATTTCAAAAATCTGTATGTGTAGGATTGTCCTCGCAGGAAATGGCTCCGAGAAAGCTTTCCGCAAAGAGATCTAGGAAGGACTCCGCGACTGAAGGGACCAGTGTCGCCCCTGAGTTTGACAGCCATCGTTTCAGGAGTGCTGAGCACCAGCAGCGTTTCGAGGCCATCAAAGGATGGTCGTTCCACCGAGAGAGACGCGTCCAGCTCAGGGACGATGAGTATGCAGATTTTCAGGAAGAGATAGCTCACCGGCATTGGACGTCGTTGGTCACTCCCATGGCTAAGTTCGACCCAGATGTAGTCCTAGAGTTTTACGCCAATGCTTGGCCCAAGGAGGAGGGCGTGCGGGACATGCGATCATGGGTAAGGGGCCAGTGGATTCCTTTTGATGCAGATGCCCTCAGCCAGTTCCTGGGAGACCCGCTAGTGTTAGAGGAGGGCCAAGAGTGCGAGTATAGTCAGAGAAGGAATCAAGCCGATGGATTTAACGAGGAGGCCATTGCCCAACTGTTATGCATACTGGGTCAGGATTTTGCCCGGACCGCTGCCGGGAGATGGGTGCGGATCATGCGCACCAACATGACCACCTTGACTCAAATGTGGATGATGTTACTGCTCAGCAACGTCCTGCCCAGCGATCATAACTCCGACCTCCCTCTGCCGAAGTGTCAGCTGGTGTATGCCATCCTGACACGGATGAGCGTCCATGTGGCTCAGTTGATCGCTGAGGCCATTTATTTATTTGCAGGTATGCCACCTACCAGGCACCCTCTAGACCCAGATAAGTCTAACAGGGCCCTGGGGTTTCCAGCGTTGATCACGAGCCTCTGCCAGTCATTCAGGGTTCCCGTCACACCTAGTAAGGTGATTCGACCGCCGATCACCCGGGCCTTCATTGAGAAGTATTGCACGCCTAGACAGGCGCAAGGTGATGCACCGCAGGCCGCAGATGCACCGCCACCACCTCATCAGGCTGATCCAACTGGGTCATTTGGCATGGAGTGGTATTTGCAGCACTTGGTTCGCCAGCAGGCGGCCAACCATAGGGGGCAGGTGCAGATCCATGAGTGTCTCTACCAGCTCAGCCTTAGTCTGCAGAGCTAGGGTTTCGCTCCTTTTGTGTGCCCTACTCTAGATCAGTTCAGGGCAGAGGTCGCATGGCCCGGAGATTGGCCTGAGGCCCAGGCAGGGGAGGTGCCCGCAGAGGCTCCTGGCGACACGGAGGAGGCCCGCGTCGATGAGGAGATGACAGATTTACTCGATTTCTTGGGAGGGAGCGGAGCCACATGACCAGGGGATCCCCAGATTCATATTTTCTTTTATGTTTCCGCTTTTATCTATTACATATCCTTTTAATTTTATAACTTGAGGGACTAACGTTTGTTTTGTTTTTTCGATTATCTTTTGTTTTGTGCATACATTTTGTTTAGACTGTTGCGTTAGTGCTTACTTCGTTATTGTCTATAATGTTTGTTGAAATTTCGGAAGCTTGTAGAGTTTTCCTTTAGGAGCATCGTCCTAAAAATAAAACGAACAAAAATCATGATAATACCAAGAATAGAAAAAAAGAAAGAGGTGTTGTGAACAAATGTCGTGTCTATATATAAAGAAAAGAAAAAAGAGTTTTTTATATATAAAAAGTGTATGAAAAGATTTTGTGTGCGTGTAAATAATGTGTAAAAAGAAATTCTTGTGTGTGAGCAACGAGTGTATATAAAGAAATTTTTGTATAAACCACGAGTGTATGTTGAAAAAACAAAAAAGAAATCTTTGAACAGGAATAGAGTTTGTATATAGACCGTGTGGATATAAAGAGAAAGAGTTTTAATGCGTGTGTATACAGAAAAAGTTTGTCATGTATAGGAATGTAGGTGTACAAAGAAAAGCTTTCTCATAGATGGCGATGGATGTATAGTTTTTGCGAACATAAAAAAATGAAACAAAAGAAAAGAGAAAGAAAGACCTCGAAGGTCGGCATGTTATGGTCATAGGAAGCATAAATCATTCGTAGAGAGCAAACATATCTTTTGGAAACAAGGGACTGACGCTAAGAGTTTATTTTCTAGAATAACTGAGATGAGAATGGATGGATTGAACCGATGAAAGAACATAATTTGGAAATATTGGGTCTACTTGTGTAAATCCCAAGCCTTAGTATCACAATGCCATAAACTGGATGCTTGAGTACCCACCTAGCTGTAGCCATGACTAATTTTGCACGTTGTTCCCAAATCATCATTGTTACGCGTACCTCGTGGAAATGATATGGAAATTCAACCCGGGACCGACACCTTGACACAAGAATTTATTTTGCCCCAGATATAAAAATCAGGCTCGCATGATGAAAAGACCATGTTGAGACACAACCTTAAGCTGCTTTGAACCTTGACCCATGAAAAGAATCCTCATCCTTTCCCCCAAAGAAAAGGACAGCGGAATCTCCTCAAGGGAGAGCAAATAACGAATGCTAAAACCTGAATTCCCAATCAAAGATCGGAAAGGAAGAAATGAAAAGAAAGAAAAGAAAAGGAAAAGAAGGATTCCCGATCGAAGATCGGAAGAAAGTAAAAGGAAAAAGATCAAAGGAAAAACAGAATAATTCCCGATCAATACAGGAAACCAGGAAAGAGAACAGAAGATCTTCTGACCAGATAAATTTTTCGACAGGGCAAGTGACTGCCGGCAAAGGGAAAACCCATTTTTGAAGTGGTTCTTCCTTTGGGATTGCCATTCAAAGTCGCTCTCGATTGGCGATATCCCGCCCCACATAAACAAAGGGGAAAAGACCGAAACACCCAGCTTCCTCTCCAAAAACACTACCCTCGAGAAAATCCTATTGATCCGTGATCGCGTGTGTGATCTTTTGGTTCAATAGGAAATCATGTGCAAAATAAAGTCATGGTGCAGCTATGGTTTGGAATTAGGGTAAAACACTTACCTGTGTGAGTTTTTAAACACTATGAGTGATTTTGTTCCCAGTTTCAGTCTGACCCGACGTTTCCCCTGAATGTTCATTTAAAAGCTAAATGTTGGCATCCTATCCTGCATTTTCGGTTACAAGGAAAATTATTTTTGGCATGAGTATATTGTTTCTCTAAAATGTGGTGCTCTCGTGAATGATTTATTTTTCCTTGCTAAAGCATGTTCGCCTTTTAGGGGAAAGAACCCGGTAGACCATTCAGTCCCACCCTCAAATTTTATCCGGAGTCCCATGAATTGCTTATCATTCATGCATCCTCCACCATCGAGTCTGGAGCCCCACGAATTATTGCCTAGCGCTGCTCATCTATCCTCCACCCTCAAATCTTATCCAAAGCCCCATGAATTGCTTATCATTCATGCATCCTCCACCATCGAGTCTGAAGTCCCACGAATTGATTGCCTAGCACTGTTCGTCTATCCTCCACCCTCAAATCTTATCCGGAGCCCCATGAATTGCTTATCATTCATGCATCCTCCACCATCGAGTTTGGAGCCCCACAAATTGATTGCCTAGCGCTGTTCGTCTATCCTCCACCCTCAAATCTTATCCGAAGCCCCATGAATTGCTTATCATTCATGCATCCTCCACCATCGAGTCTGGAGCCCCACGAATTGATTGCCTAGCGTTGTTCGTCTATCCTCCACCCTCAAATCTTATCCGGAGCCCCATGAATTTCTTATCATTCATGCATCCTCCACCATCGAGTCTGGAGCCCCACGAATTGATTGCCTAGCGCTGTTCATCTATCCTCCACCCTCAAATCTTATCCGGAGCCCCATGAATTGCTTATCATTCATGCATCCTCCACCATCGAGTCTGGAGCCCCACAAATTGATTGCCTAGCGTTGTTCGTCTATCCTCCACCCTCAAATCTTATCCGGAGCCCCATGAATTGCTTATCATTCATGCATCCACCACCATCGAGTCCGAAGTCACACGAATTGATTGCCTAGCATTGTTCGTGTATCCTCCACCATCCTATTTGGAGCCCCATGAATTGATTGCCTAGCGTTGTTCATGCATCCTCTGTTATCAAGCACAGAGCCTCCGGTGACTGGAAAATATGATTTTTTTTGTTTATTTTCCCGATCGGTTCCTTCGCCAAACATGTGTATATGTGTATATTATGTTATTGGTGTTTTTTGTTGTTTGTGTTTGTTTTGTGTTGTGCAGAGAAAGAAGAAGGAGAGGCGGAAGTCGTCATAGACTAATCACGGAAAAGGGCAAAGGCGGACGAAATCAGTGTTTTATCTTTGCTTTCCTCTTATCTCCGATAAAAGGTAAGTAAAGAGGGGCAACTGCCATACCCTAATTTCTTCCGGGGACTATTGTTTGATGGCATGCAACCTTTGGTTGATCGCTTCGAGGTACTTGGCACCCTTTGTTGCACAATACGTGAAGTTCTGAGACATGCCGGAAATCAAAAGAAAGCATTGTTACGCAATCCGTGAAATTCCGTAACATGGCGGAAATCAAAAGGAAGTATTGTTACACAATCCGTGAGTTTCCGTAACATTCCAAAAGCTAAAAAAGGAGTGATTACATGACCCGTAAGGTTCCGTAACCTTACGGAAAGAAAACAAGTATCGTTACGAAATTCGTAAAGTTTTGTAACGTTACGGAAAAAGAATCACCAAAAAAAGCAAAGGGGGTGTATTTAGTAAAAAAAAAAGGGTGCAAATAGCAACCAGGCCCTCTTGGGCCTTCCAGATTGTTCCTCCAGAAGGCAATTGCTTCTGGAGGAAGCAACCTGGCTCGCCTGAGTGAGCTGAGCTCACCTGGGCGAGCTGGGTGGCAAGCTCCTCCCCTATTTTCCTATAAATAGAGGGAGGAGTGAAGAAGAAAAGTGTTCAGCCTTCTTGGCATTTCGTAATCACTTAAAATTAGTGAGGAAAATTGTTTCCGTGAAGAAAATCCAAGCCGAGGCGCTTCCGTAACGTTTCCGTGGGTGATTTCGCGAAGATTTTCAACCGTTCTTCATTGTTCGTCGTTCGTTCTTCGTCGTTCTTCGGTCTTCAACCGGTAAGTTCCCGAAATCGAACTTTTCAATTCATTCTATGTACCCTTGGTGGTCCCCACTTGTTTCGCGAGCTTTTGTTTTCATTTCATTTACTTTCCGTACCCCCTTTTGACATGCTTCAGTCATTTACTTAAGTCATTTTCTCGCCTAATCAAAAAATAAAATAAATTTCCACCGATCATTTGATTTGTAATATCCGTTAATTTCTGTTAAAATGAAATCCGACCGTTCGGTCATGCTGTAACCACGTTGGAAACCAAAAAGAGGTAAAATAATAATATAATAATCAAAAAATATCTTTTAGTAAAATAAACCAAAAAAGCAACCGGACGTTTCTCTTTGGGATTTCTCTTTCTTAATTGAATTGACTAATAACTAAAGTGAAACTAAGGCTAAAATCAACTCGCAAAGTCAAGCTCGTCCGCAAAAAATCACTAAAAAGGATTTCAAGGTTCGATACCTCAGTTTTTTCTTACCAAGTAAAAATGGATCATTTTTAAGGTCCAACGCCTTAAAAAGACCACATTCCAAGTAAAAGAATCGCTTGATTTGCCCCTTTAGAAAGAACTACGTAGGTCTGATTTCCTCTTCGATGGAGGGTACGTAGGAGCAAGAGCCCCGCTTTTGTCGACCTCAAAAATAAAAAAGAAATAAAAGGTTTAAATACATAATTTCACACAATCCTAATCTAAGGCTGTTGTCCTTTGGGACAAACGTGAGAGGTGCTAATACCTTCCTCAAACGTAAATACAACTCCCGAATCTGGAATATTCTTCATGACCGGTTTCCTTCGGTTTTTTCGACGTTTTCCACAAATAAACGTTGGTGGCGACTCCGTACATTTTCCTCCTTTGTAAGACGCACCCATGAGCCTCGCCTCGCTCGCCCGCAAAAGGGTAGGTTGCGACACTATAGCTAAAGTCTTTACATTGCAATACAAATAGGAGCATGTGCCTTAGGATAAATGGCTCGATTTACCTGAGAACATGGAGCCATAATTGGTAATGTTACTGCACAATTACAAAAGTATCTTTAATGTCCTTATTGAATTACCTCCTTCAAGAACTCATAATTATTCCATTCCCCTAATCAAAGATGCCAAACTAGTGAAAGTGGGGCCTTATAGATATCCTCATAGTCAAAAATAGTAGATTGAAACTATGGTCCAAGAAATGCTTGCTACATGCATTATCACTCCTAACATAAGTCTATTTTCTTCACCTATTATTTTGGTCAAGAAAAAGGATGGAACATGGAGATTTTGTATAGATTATAGAGCCCTAAATGCCATCACTATTAAGGACAACTTTTCAATTCCCACCGTGGATGAACTCATTGATGAGTTATATGGCTTTAACTATTTTTCCAAACTTGACCTGAGATTAGGTTATCATCAAATACTTGTTGCTGAGGAGGACAGACACAAAACTGCTTTTAGAACTCACTAGGGACACTATGAATGGCTGGTCATGCCATTTGGGCTTACTAATGCCCCAGCCACTTTCCAAAGCCTCATGAATGATGTTTTCAAAGATTATTTTATAAAATTTGTTTTGGTTTTCTTTGATGACATATTGGTATATAGCACTACTTGGAAAGAGCATCTATCACACTTGGAGCTAGTTCTTCAATTGATGCAACAAAATCAGTTGTATGCCAAAGTATCCAAATGTTCATTTGGATTATAGTAGGTGGATTACCTAGGACATACAGTTTCAGGTCAAGGATTCGCAATGGATAAAGATAAGGTACAAGTAGTGTTACAATGGCCAACACCTATTACTATCAAACAATTGAGAGGGTTCCTTGGACTCGCTGGATATTACAGGAAATTTATTAAATCTTATGCAGTGATAGTTGCACCCTTGACGGAGCTACTTAAGAAAGATAACTTTATATAGGGAGTTGAAGCAGATGAAGCTTTCACCAAGCTCAAAAAGGCCATCACACAAGCTCCAGTTTTGGCTTTACCAGATTTTTCACAGCCATTCACCTTAGAAACGGATGCTTCTGGAATTGGTGTAGGTGTTGTTTTGAGTCAAATGCACCATCCTATTACTTATTTTAAAAAAAAATTGACTATGAATGCAAAAACAATCAGCATATGCAAGGGAATTCTTTGTTATTATGGCAACCATAGCTAAATTCAAACACTACCTACTTGGTCACAAATTTATCATTAGGACTGATCCAAAGAGCCTCAGATCACTAATTGATCAAGCTGTGCACACTCCTAAGCAACAGAACTGGATACATAAGTTGATGGGTTATGATTTCATAATTGAGTATAAGCCAGAAAAAGAGAATGTAGTTGCTGACTCTCTTTCCAGATCAATTATGATAGCTATATCTCAATCGAAATGGAAATTGATTCCAAAATTGAAGGAAGGTTTGGCACAAGACACACAACTCAGCACAATTATGCAACTTTGTTTGCAAAATAGTCCTCCCAATCCTAATTATTCAGTGTTTGATCAGTTGTTGTATTGGAAGGGTCGTTTGGTTTTACCAAAAAAAGCATGACTTAGTGCAGAAGATTCTGTATGAGTTCCATAGTACATTGTTGGGTGGACACTCAGGCTTCACTAGAACCTTTCATAGGATTGCATCCCAATTCTACTGGTGTGGTATGCAGAAAGACATTAAGGAATTTGTCCAAAAATGTCTCATCTGCCAACAAGCCAAGCATGATACAACAACATTACCTTCTGGGTTGTTAGAGCCCTTACCCATCCTTGACAAAATTTGGGACGATGTGACCATGGACTTCATCACTGGCCTTCCTCCTTCCAATGGACATACTATCATTATTGTTGTCATTGATAGACTTTCTAAATATGCTTATCTGTCCAGTTTGAAATCTAACTTTAATAACAAACAAGTTGTTCACTTGTTCATGAAAACTATTGTGAAGTTGCATGGGTTTCCCAAGACAATTGTTTCAGACCGTGATAAGGTGTTTACTAGCCAGTTTTGGCAACAATTGTTTAAGTTAAGTGGTACAACCTTGAAATTAAGCACTGCTTACCATCCTCAAACAGATGGATAGTCTGAGGCTTTGAACAAATGTGTTGACAAGGCAAAGACAGAGACAGTTAACAGATTCATCCTCAAGGCCTTGCGAACTAGACTCAACAAGTCTAAGGGCCTATGGAAAGAAGAACTCTACAATACTTTGGGCCTACCATTGTACACCCTAGACAACCACCAACGAAACTCCTACCGACTCCAATATGGCACAGATGCCATGATCCCCGTAGAAGTCGGGGAACCATCAACAAGGAGACTACTATTCCAGCAACAACAAAATGAGGAAAATATGAGGGTGGAACTTGAAACCACCGAAGAAGTCCTAGAAATGGCAAAGATTAGAGAAGAAGTTGTCAAACTTCAAGTAGCCAGAAGATACAATACAAAGGTTCAACCATGAGCCTTTCAACCCGACAACCTCGTATGACAAGCCCAAGGTGAAGCCCGAAAAGATCCCCGAGCAAGAAAGCTTGGCCCTAACTGGGAAGGTCCCTTCAGGGTCACAACCAACCTTGACAATAGAGCGTACCAACTACAAGAGCTAGATGACAAATCAATCCCACGAACATGGAATGCCACCCACCTAAAGTTCTATTTCAGCCAACCTACACTCTAAACCCAATATTGTACTTTTCCCCTACTCAAGTCTTTTGTCCCAAAAATAGAAAATCTAGGATTTTGGCTAGGAGGGTTTTTAACGAGGCATATCAAGGGTAACGAAGGGAATATGTACTCAACTAAATACATTGCATAAAATTCTACATCCCTTCCTTTTCACATTGCTCTTATCAAGACAAGAGCATCCATAATCGTACTCCTAACGCTCTTAAAACCCAAGGTCCGCCCTTGGTGAGCCCTTCTTCTAGCATTATGACTCCAGTGCATGCCACCCACAACAAGTGATATGTGCGCAAGAGCACGCTACTACGTCTCTAGTACGTGTCACTTTGTAAAAAGCATATATGCAAGATCCTACTATTAAGTCTCCAATGTGTGCCACCCACGGCGAGTGGCATACATGCAAGAGCATATTACTATCATGACTCCAGTGTAGGAACAGCATATTACTATCATGACTTCAGTGTAGGAACCCATGGTGAATGACTTGCTGGAAAAGCATATCACCACGGTGACTCTAGTACATGCCACCCACAGCGAGTGACATGTGCGCACGAGCACCCTCCTAAGCCTCCAGTGTCTACCACCCATGGCGAGTGACACACATGCAATGTGGTATTTCAATAAATATGTACTATTTTAATCTCTTTCAATTAAGAATATATTAATCCAACTATTTAAATAAATATTTCATATACAGCCCACTGCAAAGCTCTATAAGCTTACAAGGCGGAACAATTTAGTAGATAAAAAATGACATATATTAAATGTGATCTTAGAACCACCACAACATAAAAAAAAATATACAAATAAAAATAAGCATGGCTTTTTTACATTAAAATTTGAGGTATGAATGTATAGTTCCACCTTAGAATGCTATTTAAATGTCTACAAATAAAACTATGTTTTCTGCAGAAGCCATTGGCCAATGATGCAATTTCTTTTTTGGCTACGAGTTTCACCTTTCCTCAATCACCTTTCCTACTCACATTTAGGTCACTTCAACTCAAGTTGTGCAACTTCCATTGTTGGAGTTTTTATTTCTGCCATATGCTATTGGAAAGTGATGCTTCCCTGTTTAGTGGTTGTGCCGCTTTTTCTTATAATAGTGGCAACTTACACCAAGAAAATGAACAACATATCAACCACCAAAATGTTTTTCCATTATGAAGCTACATCTATCATATAACATGTACATGCATACATAATTAGATTTACATCAATACATGTCTAGTTTTCAATTACAATAGTTCTTCTAGTGTCTTATAAATGTGCATCATGAGACCTAATTTATTTTGTTTTAACAAGCTTTGATGTTGTTATTGCACAAAATATCACAAATAAAAACTATTTATGCTTTTGTTGGAGAGTGCTTTGCAACCAAATCCTTCATAGCGAACATGGAAAAACAATATGTTATAAGCATAGGGGAGGTACTTGTGAAGAGAGTTGGGACACGGATGTAGCAAACAGTGAGTTTCTATTCTTGGGTTCTCATTATATGGGTTGGAGTTGTTGTGGTTAGAGCTAGAAGAGCAACCCCGGGAGACATAATAATTGGAGTGATGAGTATTCTCTTTGGTGCCATGAAAGGAAGAAACCACCTTCGGGATTGTTTAGAATAGAGAAAAGGGTTATTAATTAATGACTAAGTAACAAAATTATCCTTGTGAATTGCAGATCTCTCACTTATGCAACACTGACATGCAAATGTTTAATCAGGAAAAAGCTGCAGGATACAAAGTTTTTCAAGTGATTCAAAGAAAGCCTCTAATAAGTATTGAAACAAAAGGGATGGTGCCTAAAAAAATCAAAGGTGACACTAAATTACGATAAGTTTAGTTTTTCTATCCATCACACCCAGAGAAAGCAATCCTTCAAGGATTGTCCTTGTCAATTCCAATAGGAAAGACAATAGCACTAGTTCGTAGTAGTGGCTGCGAAAAGTGCACTATTATTTCCTTGGTTAGAGGATTTTATGACCCAGCTAACCATCATGTACTGAATTTTCAATAACGATCCAGCTAACTATCACGTGCAATCCATCTACTCCTCCAATAGGTTCCCTTCAAGGAGGATTCACTGTCACTTCTTTGTCTAATCAGTAGCAGCCCATCTTTGACGACCTCTAAATAATTCTATCTCAAAATTTAACCATTCTTAGATATTTGCTTTAAAGAGTAAAGTAAGGAGTTATTAATTGAAAAATTAACATTTGATATTCAAACAATGCATATGCATGTATTTAATCAAAAAATCAACCACTCATTTTTTTTAATTAATGACTATAACTCCTCTCAATCCCAAAATCTTGTCAATCAGTCTTACATCCAATAGATCGCCTCAATGGAAATAATTGCATACAGTAGCCTAAGCTATCCGGATTATCCTTAAGGGATATAGAAACTAAACCATATTGAAGGGAATCTTCTAAGAACCCACAATTTGAATCATGAGGTGATGAGGACGCTTTGTCATAACATAGTACCGAAGTTTCTTCAACCAAGTAGTCAAATGCTTGGTTATGTGAGAGAACTCGAGTTGTTTTTGTTTGGGTCAACTAAAGGCAAATCTAGGTAGAACTGGTCAATGTGGGTAAAGGAGGACCAGTAGTATTGCCACAGGCAAGCTAAAGAGTAGGGTATGGATGTTACACAAGACAAACAAGGTGCATGAGTTTAACATCTCAAGTAATTGCTAATATAATCATATTGAATGAGATGTAAATACAAAATTAGATGATAAATAGATAGACTTTACATTGAAAATTAATAGTATTGTAGAAGTTAAATATTTGATCGTGTATGCAAATCAATGTTGCCTAGCTTGACAATGCTTAACATATTCTAGGAGAAATTTTTATTGATAATTGCAATATAAAGGATTTCAATCTCAAGTTCCTACGAAAAAATATAGGGTTGTTTTCCAAGGACCATCACTCTTTGCAGGCACCATCAAGGATAAGTTATTAGCGTTGTCTTCCTTAACAATAGTTTCAAATGAAAGGAGTAAAATAATTTTTCTCTTCCTCTTTCATGCATATTCAAAAACAAATGGTGCTCACCACCTAGCTCAACCCTAAACAGAAATAAAAGTTTCACATAGAAATAGAACCCAAGCCCTCTCCCACATCTCCAATAGTGGAGGAAAATTTATAAATTCAGATCCAAATAACACGACAATGCAATGAGAACAAAGCACAAATCGCAAATTAATGAAATAAAAAAGAAAGCCTAGATAATGGAGATGAGAAATCAATCTTGTATGAAGAGAGTGTGCAATTTGAATCAAGAGAGAATGAAGGTTGTAACCATCGTGAGAGTGTGCAATCTGAATGAAGGTTGTGGTGACTGTGAGAGAGTGAGAGTGAGGGTCTCGAAGTTGCAAGGGAGACTGTGTGTGGAGAGGAATGAGCGAGAGCGAGTGAGGTGTAGGTCAAGAGTGACGAGCGAGAGATCGAGTGTAGAGAGGAGAGAGGGAGAACCAAGTTGCAAAGAAATTGAAATTCTTTAATTTTTGTGAGTTTTAATTTTTGTGTTTTCTTTTAATTAAAATTCCTTTTAAAATGACATAAATTCAATTTCTCTATAAATTATTTATCCACACATGTAATTTCAACTTGAAGTATTTTAATTACATGATTAAAATGAATTATATTCAATTAAAAGTCACCATCCAAATACACTCTTATGTCTCAATAATTAATTTATTAATATTTTCTAAAGTAAATATTATTTATTTATATATTTATATAAAGACTACGTTAATAATATTCAATGCTATATTAATATTTGTATTGAAGTTTATTTTATATATATATATATATATATATATATATATATATATTATGAGTGGTAATTAAAACATATGGAAGGTGTGTGTTATTAAAATATTTATTGTAAATAATAAGTGTCAAAGTTTAAAAAAATGACATAAGATTTTTTAAATTTTCACTCACATTTTTTAATCATTCATTAAATTAATTTTATTTGATGAATATAATATTTAATAAAATAAAATATTAAATATGCATAATGAGTAATAATATATAAAATTTATTTTTTATGAACTACCTAATTTTAGTGTATTTCTTTCGTTAATAGTTTTTCTCTCTCAAATATCCTTAACAAATAATTTTTAGTTAAAATATAATAAATGCTAGAAGTTACTCTCTCCATTTCAGAAATTGTTAATATTGACTGGCATTTATATTTTTCATTGACATATTTAAATTTTTATTCTAAATTTGCCCCTAATAAATTACATCAATTTAATGATTATAAGGATTGTACCTATGAATTTATCAACTACCACCATTAATTACCTAATAGTAATTACCTAATAGTTACAGGTAATACATTTATGAAGAATAAAGATTATTTGAATTATTAACTTATTTATTGTTGTTCTTAATTTGTGTAAAAAAAATCTCCAACATTAGTCATTTTGAAATGGAGTTAATGAGATAAACTTGTTCTACATTTATAGAAGATGAGTACTAATTAGCTAAAAAATAATTACCCTAAGTAGAAAGAGTACCTTATTAATTTTAAAAATAAGAAAGATAATTTTAGAAGAACAACACAAATTATTAACAAATTTAAGATTATTGAATAATTAACCAATTTTCTTTAAGGATAAGAATTAGATGAAAAAAAACCTTATATATAAAAATGAAGGGAGTATTTATAGTAAATAAACTTTTAATGAATTTTATATCATATTTATAAGTATTCAATTCCATAATAATTAATTTATATTAGTAATTTTTGTTATCAATTTATTCTAATTTTTATAAAATTTTCTCATTCAATCACGATTTTTTATTTATATAACTCAAATTTGAGAATTTATTTTAGAAATTTGAATCCAATTTCTCTCAAATCAATGTAATGATTGTTCTACGTTAATAATGTCAATACTATATTAATAATACAATCCCACACACATATTTTCTAAACACGTACCCCATTTATTTTTTGATAAAAGTATTTTGCTGATTTATAATTTTATTGCCTAAAATACATAAGATGTGTCTTATTAAAATATTTCTCTTAAAAATAAGTGTGAAAGTTAAAAAAAAAATCGTGTAAAATTGACTAACTTTCAGTCACTTGTTATAAACATTTATTAATTCTAATATAATATTTAATAATATGATATATGTTAATAAAATAAATATTAAATAAATATATAATAAGTAATAATATATAAATTTTTATGTTAAATTTATTATGAATTATTTTTTCTTTTACGAAGTAAGAACTAATTTTCAAACAACAGTAAAAAATATAAAATTCTAATTTATATGTACTAATATATGCTTTGCTTTTAAATTTTATAATAACTACGTCTTGTTTAATATGAAAATAACCTATTTACTTCAAAAATCACATTAAAAAAACCTTCAAAATCACATAATCTTTTAAAAAAGTCGCGTGTTTTTCTTTTAATCTCAAACTTTAAATATAATCTAATCCTCTATATTTGTTTCACTCATTTATGTCTATAAGATTAATTAAATTACACTAATGTAAGTTAGGTGATCAATCTCTCTATATACACTAGATATGAAATCATTTTGTGTTTGTCTGGAATTAAACCATGGGGTGATATTGGGTTCTATTATTTGAATTGTTTAAACCAATGTCAGAATCATGACGGAATATATCCATTTCTTTTTATTTCATCAATATCCTTCTTCTACTTTCCCGGCCTCTAATGTATGAAAACATAATAGAACCAATCGTTGCATAATACTAATAATTAAAAAGTTTAAAAATGTCTTCCAAAAAAAGTTTAAATAGTTTTTTATTCTTAAAGATTTTTCAAATTTTGCATTTATTCTCTAATAATTTTTTTCTTGACTTTTGATCTTTTTTATTGTATGCCGTTTACTATTACGTTAGCTTTGTCAAGTGGTTCCTGAAATATTTACAAAAAAGAATTATCCAACTTTTTTTTATCACTTGGTATATTTCTCATAGATAGTGATATATACCAAGTTAAAAGAGTTAATATAACGATATGGAAATCGCACGCGTTAAGTTTGAGTATGGTGCCATTACAGAGCAACGTCGCATATTGATTTTTGATCTACCAAACTTTAAAATTTGTGCAATTCGAGACAAATAAATTTTGTAGCTCATATCTTTGTTACGGCTGCAATTTTCAATCCTAGTTTTTTATTTCTACTCCTGATTGTATTGTAGATCGATCAGATTGTTTAGAAAATAACCGTCTTCAATAAAAAAAAATCTAGTAATGTTGTAAATTTCTTTTAAGAGAAAAGGATATATATCGTATCGTCATTTCAGCAACTGTAAGAAAAAGTTTGAAAATAATGGAGCCAGAAAAGAAAATTAAAGTTGAAATATGATTGCCACATTCTGAAGTATACGTCCATACCGCTATCGTATTCCCATTCGTAGACCCTGGGACAAAATTGTTTTGTAGTGGATGCAGATACTAATGAGTAATGACCCATTATCTTCTAATAATTATCTAATTGGTAAAAGTTGTTGGAAAAATGTTGATAAAATATTGGTACTTCCTGAATACGTATGTTGATACCGCTATCATAAATAATTAAATACTATTTGTAAATCCTGAGGCAAAACCTGTTTTGGGTGTAAATACTAGTGACTTGTTCCACTCTAATTTATCAAATTGGTAAAAGTTGCCAACTTCGGCCTAACAAAGACAATTCTTCGTCAAATCCAAAATGATTTCTTCTGGAAGGAGTTTAACTATTGGACGTAATGTATTCATATTGTAAAATTAGAAAGAAAGCGTATTTTGATTGGGGGTACCAAATTCGTTCTCAGTCATCATGATTGTTAATAACTAACAATTCGTTGTATATTGTTCTATCAATTCACTATTATATTATTAGCTTAGCTGACTTGACTAGTGACAAATATCAAAACTTTATCTCATTGTACGATAATTTTTTGTTTTAGTTATTAAAATTCATAATTTATTTTATTTTATAAATCTGAATCTCTATTTTATAAATAAGAGTTTCTTTAAAAGTTATTTTTAAATGATAGTATTTTTAAGAGTTATTTTTACTCTCTAAGACACATATTCTATCCTATTAATTTCTATATATTGAGTATTTAACTTTTTATTCTTTTTTAATTTTAAATTTAAATTTAATTTGATTTAATTAAATTTCAAATCTTAATACATTGTATCATATTGATTATTGAAGATATTTTATGGTTTAGGTCAACTAAATTTTAATATTATTATTAATTAATCTTAATCTACTCTTATATTATTATAAATAAGAATATACACTCTTTTAACTTCCAGTGTTCTTTTTTTTTCTTGATTCTCTTTTGAATATATATTTCACACATTATCCTTACATGTAGCAAAAAAAAAAAAATTCTAACCTTTTAAACCACTATCCTTTTATCTTTGTTTCTAAATTGCTTTTGAAAATAAACAATAGTAAAAATAACATTGTATCATAATATAATTATTTATTGTAAATCTAAATATAATTCAAATGTTCAAAATATATTTATTATAAATTTTAATTATAATATTATTTATATATTTAAAAATGTTATTATAAAGTTTACTTATATAAAAAAATTATTTTGACATTACGCTAACTAAATTATTAGTAAAATAAAAAAAAACTACTTCATTATCTGCATTTTTTTTCTTTTTTTCTTTCCTTCCAACGAAACACACCATGTAATTGGCAAACTTAGTACCTTTTTCATGTTCATCAAGAAGTCTAATGAGATAGTCATGCATATTTTTTTATAAACTATGTTTTAATGATAAAATTATGTTCCTAATCCATTTTATATTGTTCACACTCTCCTTCCAATCCTTACACAAAATAATACTCATGTTATTCTTTCTTTTGAATTTCTCAGTTACCAAAGTTTAAATCATGTAATATCTAGTCTAACTTTTCCCCAGCTCATTTATTTTCTTGAAAACACATGATGGTAAACCTTCCCTAAATCATGATGTCCCACCATCTCTAAAGGCTTACATGTCCAAATACTAATAGTTTAATTATACCAAAATTAAGCATTCTTGGACTAGCCTTTTCACTTACATTCATCTATAATTTAGAATAGTATGATGGCCCATGCTCTTCTAATACTACATTCAAACATTCAAACATTGTTGAAGTGACTCAAAATTATTCAATATCTCTTGTCTTTTATATAAAAAAAAACAAATGGTAATATTTTTTTTCTTATTTATGAAAATTTTATTAATGAATTAATTGTTAATTTTTTTTTATACCCTTAATTGATTGTGAAATCTATTATTGAGATATCACTCCTTTTCTATAAAAGTGGATGCATTTATTGAATTATTAACAATATAAGTCATTGATTCTTAGATGATAAGTAATGTCATTATATATAACTACTGTAAAGGAAAAAATCACAACATTAGGAGATTGAATTGTGATTTATAAAATTTTCTGCAGACTTTTTGAAATACACTTCTTTTGTCTGATGAGTTTTCTAAGAGAAGGTTTTAACAATATATGCTAGTTTCAAAATAATTTAAATTTAGATCTAAATAGATAAAATAGGAAGCACAAAGAGAGAAGTTTATGTTAATTTTTCTCTTTCACTTTTCACTAAGACTATGTTCAATTCTTGGTAATCCATTAAAGTTTTCACTATCTTTTTAAAAGGTATAATTATTGTTTTCACTAGCCACTTATGACTTCACCCAAGTAGTATTTATACTAGCCTCTCCAATCTAATAATTAACCCAAGTTTTGTTTTCTAACAAGCTACTTTTGGCTACACAAATCAAAAGAGGTGCACACAAACTAGGCTATCATCTTATAGACAGATGTACAAGATTTTATACTACAATCTTTTTCTCTTAGGATACATGAGGTGTTTTGAGAGTTTTTATAAACTTAGAGAATAGTTACATAAAATTTTGAATGCTTGATAGAGATATTCATTCATAGTTCATTACTTTAGGACTTCAAATCTTCTAGTATAAGTATTTATAGACTTGTCGAGGAAGTAATCATTGTCTTTAAACGACCTTCTTCCATTGATGTGCATCTAAAGATGGAGATGTTTGTTGGAGCATTAATTGCAACATTAAATGTTAGTCACCAACTTATCAATAAATCTAATAAAGCATTCTGATTATATTCCTTGATGGGCACTCCAAACTTAAAATTAGAAAAGCAAGTCAACTTTTGTATTGTGAAGTACACTAACATAGCTTTTGGGTGCACCTTTTGATGGAGTTGGTAGTTTTATATTTGACTTCTCTCTTTCTCTTTTGCTCTTCAACAAAAAGGATCAAAACACACAACATTAACTTTGATCATTGTAAATGTTGCATACTCCAACGTTTGTCTACTATTGTTTGATACATTAGACACATACTTAACACTTGTGATCAATATGCCTTTTAGAAGCAACTTTTAAATAATACTTTTTCGCATCATATAAAAATTATTGAAGGACATAATTCATCTTATGACTCAACAACCACCACTCAAACCAATTATTTTTTAGTAGTTTTGGAATAAATTAATTTAAATTTATGGCACTATTAATTAGAGTAAATTGCACCAACACCACTAAGGATATTTTTAGATTTCGCACAATACTTCCCTTTTTTAACATTTACAACAACCTCCCTTATAGAGGTACACAATGTAATATTTTTCAAAAAATTAAGAGGGCTAGTGTGGGGATAGAAAAAGGAGAGGTATTGTGTGCAATTTGAAAAAAAAAAAGGAGATGCAAGTGTAATTACTCTTAATCATTAAAAGTAACTAATTTAATTAGGACTCATTTGCGGTGGTTTTTAGTTTTAAGTTTCCAAAATTTTAAAAGCAACAAACGACCACCTTTTAGTTTTAATTTAAAAAATTTAAAAACTCATTTTTTGAAATTTAGTTGTAGGTTTTTTTCTTTCTATTTTTTAGTTTCAAAATCAACTCATTTTGAATGTTTTGAATCTTATTAAAATTACTTTAAAGGTGTATTTTTGTGGTGATGACAACAACAATGACAATGTCGATAATAATAATAGCGATGACAATATCAATATTAGTGATAGTTGATGATTCTGGTGATGGTGGTGATAATGATAATAACGATTTCAGTGGTGTTGGTAATTACAACAACGATCATAATGACATAGTGACAATGATGGTGTTGGTGGGGGTAGAAGTAGTAACAATGTTAGAGGTGTTGACAATTACAATGTCAGAAGTGATGGTGGTGTTGAGGATAGTAATGATGCTAGTGGTAGTAGGGAGAAGTATAATAGGAAGAAGTATAATTGTCAAATGTAAGGAGATTGTTCTTTTTTAAAATAATAATCAATTCTACAAATTTTTTTCTTGATTAAAAAGATGAATGTAAAAGTGTTTTGAAATTGTGTTAAAAAAATATTTTTGCTAAATGCATTTAATTTGTTTAAAAAATTAAATGACCAAAAATTCAAAATTCACTACGTACCACTCCAAACAAATTCTTAATTACTGCTAATCTTGAATTAAGTATTAAATGGTTTCTTATACTCCTGACAATAACACGTTACCTCTGAATAACAATATAAGCACATAGGCATACATGTTTAGTTTTTTGTTTTTTTTTTTTGTTTTTTACAAATTTTACATTAGTCGTTGACCAACACGGCTCTCCTTTTTAAATCCGAGCTTAATTAGGAAATTACAGGACTAAAATATTATTCTGATTAATTATTTTAAAAAGTAGTAAGGAATACATCTTTAATTTTACTTACTGGCTGAGCTATATCACTTGTTTTTCTGATTAACTATTTAAAAGAATAAGACGATAGACACAAAAGTAAATGACTTGTCGTAAGGAAACATTTATCATTTCCTTGCAAAAATAAAAGATATATATTAACCAACTATTTCTCAAGTTTCACAATATTTTGTTCACCTTCGCGCTGAATATCTTTGAATTATTGAAATGAAAAGTCGCGTTTTGACTTTCGTTACGATGTCGACTAGTATAATTAATCAACCTCAAGCACGTCTCCCTCTATAGGTACATAACTATAATTAGAAATTATTTCTGTTTCTGTAATGACTAGTCATACCTTTGTTACCAATTACCATGGTAATATAGTAAAATTTCGTAAAACTTGATGCAATGAAAACACGGTGTAGTATCATATATAGTAGTAAATTATAAACAATATGGTATAATAATTTTCAACGCCATAGAGTCAGAAACAAGCACTTCTCATAATTCGAAATTCCCGGTTAGGTCAAAATTGTAAGCTATTGTCGAATCGTAAGTTTTCTTCCAAGCTTGTGTACATTTTTACGTTCATTGCTTCATAGCAACTTTGCATCCTCTTCCTAATCCGGCGAAAATTCAATTGCTTCTAACCAAGCCCTTTCAAATATATTTCCAACCATACCTTAAACGCGCTATTTTTTGAAATGTCAAATCCCAGGTGTTACCTATATATATGGGAATCATATTCATTCCTCGGGATAACATAGACAAACATTTCTTCATTTCATTAAACTACATTTTTTGTTACAACATGAAACGTTTTGTGTTTTCTCTAGCATGGGTTTTTGCTCTTGTGCTAGCTTCTTCGTTGGCTCATGCTGCGGTTGTGGAACACACTTTTAATGTATGAGTGAGCTCGTTCTCTTCTTCTCCCTTTCATGTCAAAGTTTGAATTAATATTATATTTACTAAAATCTTTATGTTGTTATAAATAGGTGGAGGACATTACTGTGCAGCGTTTGTGTCGTCAACAATTGATCACTGCCGTTAATGGAACCCTACCAGGACCAACAATTAACGCTCGAGAGGGTGATACTATTGTCGTCCACGTATTCAACAAGTCACCCTATAATCTTACTCTTCATTGGTAAAAAAATTCTCCTCCTTCTCAAATCAATAATAATATATTAAATCATATAGACAGCATGTGCTACGGTATAACTATTATAAAAAAACACAACTTGGTTTGACCTTAAGAATTAATTATATATTATTGATCGATCGACTTCGGCTATCTGCTTCATATGTTTATATGGGTTCTCTTTATCGTTTCGGTACAATTTTCATTCCCCGACACAATAGTTTTTTATATTAATAAAAAAAGTAGAAAAGTTAAAACTAATTAATTACTATTTTAAGGTGACCCTAGAAGTCGATCAACCTCACATATAATGAAAGAAAAAAAAATGCTTTGACAGTATAATAATTAAACACTTAAAGAAAATTTTAAATAAAAATTCAAGGTAATTATTTTTAAAATCTGATGTGAATAGAATTAATAAGTTTAAAGAAAGTTTAACATAAAAGAAGAAGAAAAATTAAAGCAGTTATCAGTAAAAATTTCATAATGGTTAAGTATTGTGTCTTAAGAGAAGAATATGTTTGTCAAAAAAAGAAAAAAGAAGAATATGCATGTTCTGTCAAAAAAAGAGAGAGAGAGAGAGAAGAATATATATGAAATATCTCATTTTCAAGGATGTGTGCTATTTATATAGGATGAGTTTTTCTACTTGTAAAACTAAATTTGGATATATTTTTCAATCCATTATATGCAGGCACGGTATTATTCAATTTTTAACTCCTTGGTCAGACGGTCCTGAATTTGTAACTCAATGCCCAATACCTTCCGGTAGCAGATACACATACAAATTTAACCTAACGGGACAAGAAGGGACTCTTTGGTGGCATGCACACTCATCATTTCTGCGTGCTACGGTCTATGGTGCTCTTTTAATTCGGCCTCGAGTTGGACACTCCTACCCTTTTCCTAAAGTATATCAAGAAGTCCCCATACTGCTTGGTAATTTTCCTCATATTTTTTTATATCTTCTTGTTATTTGATTGCTTAAATATAAACGTATAACGTAGGCATGCATATCAGAAAATTTATTTGCTAAGTATAATTCAACAAAAAAATAACCAACATATATATATTCGTTAATATATACTCCCTCCTGTTTTTATTGTAAGAACTAAATAAAAAAAATCTGGATTAGTACTTATTATAAGGTACAATCTAAAACGTGTCTCATCCATTATTTATTTTTTAATAAAAAAAATACATTTAGTTACAGTTAGCTTGCTATAAAATGATAGACAATGAGAGAAATATAATTTATTAATGTCTGTTAATTTTACTCACACGTGGAAGGTTTTGAAAGAAAAAAAAAATCAATACTGCTCGCAAGATTGGTTTTGAAAAAAAAAATCGATTTAAAACCAATTTAATATTTTCAACAAAATTAAACAATTTTCTTGATTTAATTAAATTATCTTTATGTAGCAGTACCTAATTAGTAGCAATGATTTATTTATAGCAATTAACAAAAGGCCTTGATTCTGAAAACCATGATTAAATTGCAGGAGAGTGGTGGAATGCTAATGTTGTAGAGGTTGAGCACAATGCAACAGAATCCCAAACAGCGCCAATCCCCTCAGCTGCGTATACAATTAACGGTTTACCCGGCGATTCCTATAACTGCTCTGAAAATCGTAAGCCCTTGTCCAACAATATTGTCAACTCTTCAATACATAATTTGGCTCATCTTGTAATATTGGACAAGAAATTATTAAATGTTCAAAATGATATATGCTTAATTTTTAATTTATTAAAAAATATATAAAGATTAGTCTTGATTATATAATCTTGGACTATATATAATAACTTGTTGAGTTAATTAAGTTTTTAGTACTCCAATTTTTTTATATTTTAATTTTTAATATCTTAAAATTTATTAGACAACTTTTAGTTTTTTATTAATTTCTTGACAGTATTTTTAGTCCCTCAATATTCTTTTACTTATTTTTAGTCATTTATTTATTTTTATAACTCTAAATTAGTTCAAATTATATAAAATGAGGGACTAAAAATTAATAAAATAATGACTAATCTTAAGTAATAAAAATAAGTAAGGACTAAAAATGGAAAAAAAAAATTGAGAAATTAAAAATGCTTAAGGAAAATTAACAGGAATAAAATTTGTTAAAAAAACTTAAAATGACTAAAAATTGTGATATGAAAAAGTTGAGGTGCTTAAACACATAATTGACTCTAACTTTTTTATATTAGACTGTTACTGATATTTGACTTTTGACCATGTCACAAACTCAGAAATGTATCAGCTCAAAGTCAAGCAAGGAAAAACCTACTTGCTACGCATTATCAATGCTGCACTCAATGAGCAACACTTCTTCAAAATAGCAAATCACACATTCACAGTGGTAGCCATCGATGCTCTCTACACCCAACACTACAAAACTGATGTTGTAGTGCTTGCTCCAGGCCAAACCGTTGATGTCCTCTTTAGCACAAATCAACATGTGGATTCTTATTACATGGCATTCACTCCATACCATTCGGCCCCACAAATCCCAATCAACAACTCAACAACAAGAGGGCTGGTAATTTATGAGGGTGCCACATCAGTAGAAAAGCCCATATTGCCAAATCTACCGGCCCAAACCGACACACCAACGGCCCACAAGTTCTACACCAACATCACAGGGTTGGCTGGTGGACCCCACTGGGTCCCGGTGCCACGTCAGGTGGATGAGCACATGTTCATCACTTTTGGGCTTAACTTTGACCTTTGCAAAAATGTTTCAACACCAAATGGTTGCTCTGCAAGGCAACCTCCACTCTCTGCCAGCATGAACAATGAGTCATTTGTGTTGCCTCGGGGAAAAGGGTTATCAATGCTTGAAGCATTCTATAACAATGATGTTAACGGAGTGTACACTAGAGATTTTCCAAATCAGCCTCCGATTGTGTTTGACTATACCGACCCAAACATAACGAGCACTACAGAATTAGCCTTCAAAATCGCACCCAAATCAACGAAAGTGAAGACGTTGAAGTTCAATTCAACTGTTCAGATTGTACTTCAAAACACGGCCATTGTCTCTGCAGAGAACCACCCCATTCACATTCACGGCTTCAATTTCCATGTTTTGGCTCAAGGGTTCGGGAATTACAACGCCACTAGAGACGAGCCCAAGTTCAATCTTGTCAACCCTCAGATACGTAACACAATTTCTGTCCCCGTCGGAGGATGGTCCGTTGTTAGATTCCAAGCAAATAATCCAGGTTCGTTAATTTCTTCACTAAAATAATAAAACTAAATTTAACTTTAAATATTATAGCATATAATTTAATATTATTTATTCTTTTCATTCCTGAAAAGAAAAATTGTTTTAATACTTATAAAATATTTTTATTTTATTTTTCTTAAAGTACTTTATATTAGCTTTGAATAATTAAAAGTATTTTAAATAATAAAAAGCATATTATTTAAAATATTTTAAAGACAAAAAATAAAATAATTATATATATATATATATATATATATATTTACAGAAATGAATATAAAAAAACGTTAAATTGAAAAAACAAAAATGTATTCAAGATGATATTACATTATGAATATTATACATGTTAAATTTAATTAATTAATACTACTTTCTATCCATTAATTAAATATGATTGTCTACGCATGCAGGTGTTTGGCTTGTGCATTGCCATTTGGAAACTCATTTGCCGTGGGGGCTAGCCATGGCTTTCGAGGTTGAGAATGGGCCCACTCCTTCTTTATCAGTGCCTCCGCCTCCAGCTGATCTTCCTAGGTGCTAAGCGCACGCCATGCGTTCATGACTAAAAACATTTATAGATTGGTTAATGTTTATACACATACATACTTTCATAATGTGGATTTCTAATATCATTTGTTTGATTGAGAAAAATAAGGTGTAATAAAGGAGGAAAGTTTGGCTATTCTTTCAACCATGTGACTTGATGGCCAATTGTACTCTATCAAATAACATATGTTAATCTGTCATTAATTATATTTTTTTATTTTCTCGTATGTTGTGTTATTTTCTTTTAGATAACGTTGTTCTTACCGACATTTTTACGTCATAATGGTGAAAACTAATCAATAATTTCCAGATTCCATGCCATTTTTTCCCTTAACCGCAGTGTTGTCGACTACTACAATTATATTAGCTAGCTGTTACCTATCTTTTTTCCTATAGAATTTCAAATATTTATTATGAAATTAATACTTGATAAAAGTTTGAAAACTTATCTCAACAGCAGATATATACGGCCATGAACACTGTTTTGCACCAAAGTACTATCCATAATCACAATTTAAAAGTTCCTATAACTATAAGTTATTGTTAATAATGAACTAGCTCAATAAAATAAATAAATATTTAAATAAGACTAATCATTTCAACAAAAAAAGGAAACAAATACTTAAACTAGAGCCTTAAATTTCTCGATTTTAATTAAAAATATCAAAATATATAGGAGTATTATGATATATTTGTCAATAATATAAACCAAGATGTTCTTAAAAAAACTAGCATCGTTATCAATACATGCATATAAAATAAGTAACTAGCTTGTCGTAGAAAATTTATATCATTTCCTAGTAAAAGATATACATCAACCTGGCCAAGTTTGGGCTTTGTTAATTTTATCCCCATTCGACTGTGAATTTGGTTGAATTCTTGAAAAAGCACTCTCATTCTGACTTTTCATTACAAGACATACAGCTTACTGATCAAGCTTGACACGTCTGCGTGTACAACGCGCTTTACTAAATTACAACTTGATTCTGTTATGACCTAATTAATGTAAAACTTTAACGGTAAATAACTAAATAAGGGTTTTCATGCAACCTTAAGAGATTCTTTGACTTTAAGATATGGTTGACAAGTCGCAAACTTTAGCCTTTGTTCATTTTTTTGAATCAGATAAATATACAATTTTAATAAGTATTTTAATTTATCAATTAGAAAGTTTTTTCTACCTTGGAGTTAAACTCTTCTCACCCTAAACTTTAACCAAAAGAAAATAAGGATCATGTACGTCTTTTAAGCTGCGGACATAGTCAGAGTCAGAGGCTCATCCATCGATCACATTCAAAATTTCCGGTTAGATGATCAAAACAAGTTATTGACTAAGTGTTATTTTTTCCCCCATTGAAGATATTCCTTCTGATGGCGAACATAAACAATATTTAGCATGATAACGATAATTAATTTCCTTCTTCAATGTAGCGAAAATTCAAATGCTAATGTCAAGACCACGTTGCAATATCATAATTGCATATACTACAAAACACGTAATCGTGCTAACGTGAATTCTGAATTAGTCTCAGGAGTCTATATATAGTACTCTAATTTTTTGCTTCTTAATTTGCTTGATTTATTTCATTTATCACTCACGTTCTTCAACATGAAACGTTTCGTGTTTGCTTTGGCCAGGGCTTTTGCTCTTTTTCTAGCATGTTCCTTGGCTTCTGGTGCTGTTGTGGAACACATTTTCAATGTATTGGCTACTTCATTTTCTCATTTACTTTGAATATTGATAGATAGAAAGAAACATTCATTGCAATATATCTTGTTATTACAACATGAAACGTTTTATATATGTTTTCTCTAGCTTGGGCTTTTGCTCTTATGCTTGCTTCTTCGAGCTTCATTGGCTCACGTTGAATTTGTGGAACACACTTTATTTTTTTAATTTTTTTTAATCACCATAATATTAATCTTTGATTCTCTGTTGACATCTTAAGTATTTTTACAAACTTCAGTCCTTGATTTAAAACTCTTGGTTCTTCGGTGACTTTTTTCTTCTTCCTTTCATGGGACATTGGTTCATGGTTCTGGAATGCACTTTTATTTTTAGTTTTTTTAATCATTGTAATTTGGATTTGTGATTCTCCAATGAGCTAGATCTTTAAGTATCATATGTTTCAATCCATTTCTTAAAACTCTTCCCCCTTCTGTAGTTTATTTGTTCTTCCTTGCATGGACTATTGGTTCATGTTGTGTTTGTCAAACACACTTTTATATTTTCATTTTTTTAATCACCATAACTAACTTTGATTTAGGATTTAGTCATATTTAAAATTTATTATCTTTATCCAGTTCTTTGGTTTTTCTTCTCCCTTTCATGGGCTAATCAAATTAAGTTTGAAATATATTTACTAATTAAAATCTTATATTGTTATATAAATAGGTGGAAAACATTACTGTGCAACGTTTGTGTCGTCAACAAGTGATCACTGCCGTCAATGGAACCCTGCCAGGACCAACAATTAACGCTCGAGAGGGTGACACTGTAGTCGTTCACGTATTCAACAAGTCACCCTATAATCTTACTATTCATTGGTATACTTTTTCTCCTCCCTCTCATATCAATAATGAAACAATATTAATTAAATCATATAGAAAGCATGTGGTACGATAAAAACTATTATAAAAAGCACAACACGGTTTTATCACAAGAGTTAATAATATATTATTGACTTCTGTTATTTGCTTCATACGTATTTTTTTTACCGTCCAATTTCATTCCTAGAAGCAAAGAGTTTTTTTATTAATTAAAAGTCGACCATCCCTCTCATTTATCTTTTAATATTTAGGAAATTCAGTCTTAAGTGTTTTCGTAAATTAGAAACATGAAACATATTTGCTTTTGGATTTTTTTAGAAAAGAAAGTTAACTGTTATGTGTTATCATACCACAAAATAATATATATATATATATATATATATATATATATATATATATATATATAAGGTAGAATCTTAAAAAAATATTAAATTAAAAATATAAAAATATAAAAAGACTTTGTGAGTATAATAAACAGCTACCTAAACAAAATTTATATTAAAAATCAAAGAAGTTATTTAAAAAAAATATAATCATATGAGAATTATATATGGAGATTAAAGAAAGTTTAACATAAAAGAAGAACTTTCTTAAAGAAATTATTAACATTTGAGAGTGTGTTTTTTTCCTTCATGAAAAAAATACAAAGAAACTCAAACTAAGGAATCCTAAAGGAGGAATTTCAGAGTGGTTAAGACCTGTGTCTTAAGAGAAATTTGGATATTTTTGTCTACATGTAAAAACTAAATTTGGATTCAATTTACAATATATGATACAGGCACGGAATTTTTCAATTTTTAACACCGTGGTCAGACGGTCCTGAATTTGCAACTCAATGCCCAATAGCTTCTGGTAGCAGTTACACATACAGATTTAACCTAACTGGACAAGAAGGGACTCTTTGGTGGCATGCACACTCATCTTTTCTACGTGCTACGGTCTATGGTGCTCTTCTAATTCGGCCACGACTAGGACACTCGTACCCGTTTCCTAAAGTTTATCAAGAAATCCCTATACTAGTTGGTACTTTTCAGTTTCATCCTCTTGATTGATTTTATTTTTTCTGATTTTTTTTTTTTTTTTTTGCTATTGATGTGAGATATCCGTTAACTTTATTAATAATTAATTTTTATGAAAAAATCAATTGATCCCCTATAGTATATCAAGTATCTAAATTAAACATAGGCTTGCATGTCTGAACAATTCTTTCCAAGTAATGATTTATCATATATAAATACTATTTATAATATTTTTTAAATTGTATAAGCTGTGTTTTTTAGGGTATATAAGCTATGTTAAAAATGCAATTATTTTAAAATGACGTGTAACTACTAAGAAAAAAAATGTATAGTCTCTAAATAAATAAATATTTTTAAAGTAATTAGAAATTGAAAAGTCGATATCCAATAATATTTTAGTAATGAAAAATAATCTCTTTATAAATATTCTTTTAAGAGTCATAACTAATATTCAAAATCAATCTATACGTGAGTAAAAAAAATTAATTTCTAATCTAGTCTCTAATTATTGAATTAACAACAGTAATTCTATAACTTTTTTATTGTAATCATACGAAATATTTATTAATTTTATCAATATTGAAAAAATTAACTGATTATTTTTAGTAAGATTCTTCTTTTCAAATTATAATTTTTTTATATATAAGACTCAAACTCAAAGGAGATCAAGTTCAGTGCTAGTTTAACCAACACTTGTTGATCCAGTCGTTGATGTACCTAAATGTTAATAGCAAAAGAAATTGTGAATAAATTGTTAATAGCAACGACTTGTGGCAATTAGCAAGGCATTGATTCTGAAAACCATTGCAGGAGAATGGTGGAATGCTAATGTTGTAGAGGTTGAGCAAAATGCAACAGAAACTCAACAGCCGCCAATTGAATCAGATGCATATACAATTAATGGTTTACCCAGCGATCTCTATAACTGCTCTCAGGATGGTAAGCCCATTGCCCAACCTTCCACTCTCATATATATAAAATAATGTGATATATTGCCAAACCTTCAACACATAATTTGATTCATCTTGTACTAGATTAAAAACTATAAAATATTTCAATAGATCTCAATGTGACACAACCACATTTTTTTAATAACTTATCAAATAAAGATTGGTCAAGATCATAAAATTTCGGAAAATTTAACAATGATATGTAATACTTCACTTTTTTATCATGTCATAAACTCAGGAACATACCAGGTCAAAGTAAAGCAAGGAAAAACCTACTTGTTGCGCATAATCAACTCTGCACTCAATAATCAACACTTTTTTGAAGTAGCCAACCATACATTAACCGTAGTTGCCATTGATGCTACCTATACCAATCACTACGACACCAAGGTTGTAGTGCTTGCTCCTGGCCAAACCGTTGATGTCCTCCTAAGAACAAACCAAAGTGTGGGTTCTTACTACATGGCCTTCACTCCATACCATTCCGCTCCACTTGTACAAATCAACGCCAACATGACTCGAGGAGTGATAATTTATGAGGGTGCCACGTCAGCAAAGCCCATCATGCCAGATCTCCCGGCCCAAACTGACACTCCAACGGCCCACAAGTTTTACACCAACATCACAGGGTTGGCCGGTGGGCCCCACTGGGTCCCAGTGCCACGTCAAGTGGATGAACACATGTTTATAACTTTTGGGCTTAGCTTTGACATATGTCGCAGTGATACAGGAGTTTGTCCTGGGCCAGTACCCTTATTTTCTGCAAACATGAACAACGAGTCCTTTGTGTTGCCACATGGCAAAGGGGTATCAATGCTTGAAGCGTTTTTCCGGAACGATGTTACTGGGGTGTACACTAGAGATTTTCCGGATCAGCCTGCGGTTGTGTTTGACTTTACCAACCCAAACATAACGTCGTCGCCAGATACACCTCGTGAATTCCTAATCGCACCTAAATCAACGAAGGTGAAGACGTTGAAGTTCAATTCAACAGTTCAGATTGTGCTTCAGAACACGGCCATCATTGCCGCTGAGAATCACCCTATTCACCTTCATGGCTTCAATTTTCATGTTTTGGCTCAAGGGTTTGGGAATTACAACGCCACTAGAGATGAACCCAAGTTCAATTTTGTGAATCCTCAAATACGTAACACAATTGCTGTGCCGGTCGGAGGATGGTCCGTCATTAGATTCCAAGCAAATAATCCAGGTTGGTTAATTTCTTCACTAAAATAATTGAGAATTAAATATGTTTATATCTTATCATAAATTAATATTTATGATAAGTTTTGACTCTAACTCTTTAAAACAACCATTTTATAAGTCACGTTTTACGTTTGATTAATATTATAAAATTTCTTATATTAATAGTGCATAGAAACTAAACTTGTTGAATATATCTTTATTCCATCCAAATAAGATATGCAATGTTCACTATTACTTATAAATATTTTTTTAAGTATTGGTTTATGGAAAAAAAATTATATATATTGACAATTTAAATAATGTTTACAATCAATTGTGATTTTTAATTGATTGAGCATATAATTATTGTAACATTAATGATACATAAATTAAGCTTGATGGAAATATATTATATAAGGGTCCCAATATTCTATAAATTAAAATTAAAAAAAAAACCACAATTTTTTTAAAAAGTAAATATTATAAAAGAGATTAAGCTAATACTTCATATATTCATTTTTTTTAATATATATATATATATATATATATATATATATATATATATATATATAAAAGATTACAAATGCATTTAACTCAATAATTGAAGTAAATTAAATTTCAAATTATCTGCTATTATGTGCGTTAATTAATTTTTTCTACTCATTGAACATGATTGTGCAGGTGTTTGGCTTATGCATTGCCATTTGGAAACTCATTTGCCGTGGGGACTATCCACGGCTTTCGAGGTTGAAAACGGGCCTTCAATCAGAGTGCCTCCGCCACCGGCTGATCTTCCTAAGTGCTAAACGCATGCCATTCGTTCATGAACTATATACCTTACATTTTTAGATTAAAATAAAATATAGATTGGTTAATGTTTATACACATATTTTCGTAATGTGGGTTTCTGATTAATTTGTTTGATTGAGAAAAATAAAGTGTAATAAAGGACGAAAGTTAGGCTATTCTTTCAACCGTAAGTGTGACTTGGTAGCCACTTCTCTGAAATAACATATGTTACTTTGTCATTTTAAACACTTTTTTTTTCTTGTGTGTTGTCTAATTTTTCCTTTAGATAATATAGTTCCTACCGACATAATATTGACACAATAAAGTTTACGTATAGCATATGTATTTCAAGTGGCTATATAAATAATGATAAAAAAAAGTGGCTATATAAATTAATGGACAGATAATAAATTTAACTTTAAGAGTGTTTAAGTCTCTTAATTAGTTTATTTTTTTCTTAAAAAATAACATGTTGTTATAAAATTCATTAACTCCTTTTATAATATTAAGCATATTCTCTCTTAAATATATTTTTTTTAATTTGTATTTTTATACTTGAAGTTAAGAATACACGCACTATAATTTTTACTAAAAATACTGTAATACTCATTTAATTTATGTCACGTACATACGTATCAAAACTAGTTAATAACGGCTCGACCATTTTTTCCCTTAAAAGAATTCATGTCAAGTATTTCATTAGATGTTAAATATTTTTAACAGAATTTTAAATATTTATTTTGAAATTAATATTTAATAAAAAAGTTTGAAAACTTACCTTAATACCATATATATATCCGTCCATGATCGAGCTCTATTCCTATAAATGAGTTTTTTTATGAACCTATAAATATGAGTTATAGGTTCACTGAACTAGCTAGCTCAATAAAATAACTAAATATTCAAATTATATGACTAATTATTAATTCAACACAAAAAATGGAACAAATATTGATATTAGAGCCTTAAATATGTCCGTTTTAAGAACATAAAATTTTTTATGAATAAAAATTAAAAATAATATAAAAGATTTACAATACTCAAATACTCACATATTTTGTATAATCAGTTGAACTATACCCATTGATAAGACCATGGAAATATATATTATGAAATATTTGTCAATATAAACAAACATGTTCTTCAAAATCAACATCGTGATCAATATTGAAGTATGTATAAAATAACTAAAAAGTAGAAAAATTATATTATTTCCGTGTATAAGATATATATCAACCTGACAACCTGCCCCAGTTTCGCCTTTGTTAATTTCCCCCCTTCAAATGTGAATTGTTGAAAATGCAGCCACGTATATTCTGACTTTCATTACCACGCTTGACACGTCTACGCGCTTACTAAGTTATAACTTGATTCTGTTATCACATTGAACATTAACAACTAGTTCCCGAAATTTGAAATCAAGGAATTAATGGGATTGAAAAAATATATATAAATAACAAGGATAACTAATATGTTGTGATACGATTGTCTTTTAAGTATATGATCACAAGGACTCAATCTCCTTAATTTATGTGTATGAAAAAAATATTAAATAACTAATATGTTGTGATATGATTGATAAATACGATTGTCTTTTAAGTATATGATCACAAGGACTCAATCTCCTTAATTTATGTGTATGAAAAAAATATTTTGTGGTGAGAGATCAACTTCTTAAATAAATTTTAGTATATTTTAAAAAATTAATTCTTAACTTTCGATTAAGGAATATCTTTATTCACACCAAAAAAAATATAATTAACATGGTTTATCAAAAGTCTAATTTAATTGGTTGAATAATATTTGTAAAATTATTGTAAATATTTTGATATTTATCTTTGATTGAATAAAAAAATATAAATCACAACGATCTTCATGCAACCTTAACCAAAAGTTTTTTCTTCCTTGGAGCTAAAGTCTTCTCACCCTAGAACTTAACCAAAAGACAAAGTGCCATGGTTTTTTAGCTGCTTATAGTTAGAGAGCCAGAGACCTATCTATCAGAATCAAAATTTTCGGTAAGATAATCAAAACAAGTCATTGACTTAGTGTTTTTTTTTTTGCTTAAATATGTTTTTGATCCTTGATAAATACTTTTTTTGTGTTTGGTCCCTAATAAAAATAATTTCAGATCGGATCCCTAATATTTAAAAAATTTGTCTAAGGTCCTTGCCGTTAGTTGGAATCCATTAATTGCTTACATGACCGTTAAATGATCACGCAGGCATACCACGTGTGATGTCATATGTATTTTTTGTCTAACTAAGATTACACGTAAGATTTAAAAAAAAAACTAAAAACAACATCATTTGGATTTTGGTTAAAAAATTTATTTATTTTTGTCAATCCAAAGAACTCATCCTCTTCCTCTTCCAAATCCTACTCCTCTAACCACAGCCTCCCTCCCAACACAGAGAACATTGACGTCATCCCCTACTACTTCATCATCCACCTCATCCTAGCCTACACCACCCCTTCAACCAACCTTCAAAACCCTCATCCAAAACATACTTGTCCAAAACCATAAACATAAACTTCAAATCATCTCCAGCATCTTCTTTGGCTGGACCACCACCGTCGCCAAGGAACTCAGTGTCTTCCACGTCGTCTTCAGTGGCTATGACCTCACCTGCAACTATTCCCTCTAGCTCAACCTCCCCCAGAGCACGCAGTTACCCAATAACATTTCAAAAGCCGATGGCACTGATGCGTGGTCTCTGTTTCAGAAAAGTAATCTTTCCCAATGGCTAAACTCTAACTAGATTTTGTTCAACATAAGAAGGTTTTCCTGAAAGGGTTAAAGAATATGGGAAGGGTTTGGTTGTCACGATTGGATGCCTCAAGTGGAGATTCTGTCTTATTTTGTTGTGTATCCATTTTTGAGTCACTATGGGTGGAACTTGGTGTTGGAATCGCTAAGTTAGGGGATGCCAATTCTGGGCTGGCCAATGGCGACATAGTAGTTTTATAACTGCAAGTTGTTGGAGGAAGAGGTTGGAGTTTGTGTCGAGGTTGCAAGAAGGAAGACAAAATGTGAAGACATTGTGGTTTGGGGCATTGGAGGGTGAGGAGAGGTGGTAGAGGGAGAGGATGTTGTTGGCAACCATGGTCATTCGAAGGACCAGGTTTAGGGTCATGGTGGTGAAGGTGAAAAAAAAAATAGATTATGAAAATGATGTCATTTTTGCTTTTTATTTTTTTATAAAAAAACTACGTGTAATTCCAAATAAACAAAAATCACACGTGGCATCACATGTGACATGCCTACATGGGTGTTTAACAACCACGTAAGTAGTTAATAGATTCCGACTAACGGCAGGGATCTCGGACAAAAAATTTTAAATATTAGGTATCCAATCCGAGGAAAAAATTTATTAGAGACCAAACGTAAAAAAATATCTATTTATCAGGGACTAAAAACATATTTAAGCCTTCTTTTTTTTCCCTTTGTAGATCCTTCTTATATGACCTATCTAAATAGTCATTTTTAGTATGATAAGGATGATTTCCTTCTCCCTAATTTTGTAAAAATTCAAATGCTTATGTCAAGACCCTACTGCAATATCATAATTGCACATCTATCTATACTATATAAAACAAGTATCCGATGTAAATTTTTTGATATCATATTCAATTTTTACTGATAAAAAATAAATAAATATGTGCTAACATGAACTCTCAATATAGACTCTAATTTTTGCTTCAAGGACAACAGATATATAAATTTTGCTTGATTTATTTCATCTATTGGCGTTCTTCAACATGAAACGTTTTGTGTTTGCTTTGGTGTGGGCTTTTGCTCTTTTACTGGCTTGCTCCTGGCTTTTGGTGCTGTTGTGGAACACTCTTTCCATGTATGGTCTCCTTCCTTCTTCTCCTTTTCTTTCCTTATAATATATGCTAAATTATTATCTTGCTCTCTTATAGATTATAATTTAGTCTCTATTTTTGAAGTTACAAAATAATCTTTTATTTAGTAAAAGTCATAAAATCATCCCTTAACTAATTTTTATAGCATCTTTACTCCTAAAGTAAGGTCTTCTTAATTTGAGTTTTTTTTATAAACTTTCTATAAAAATAAATTACTTGAGGGATCATTTTAAGACTTTTAAAAAATAAAGAATCAAATCATAACCTAACTAAAATAAAAATAAGGAACATGTGAATAATTTAACTTAATATATATATATATATATATATATATATATATATAGACATACATAAAATGATGTTTATGACAACACTATTAGAAACGACAACTATAAACTTATATCATTCAACCATACAGATTACATGTTACTAATCATGACTATTTGAAAAGTGATCATGTGTATTTTTTTTCATTGTTCTCTTTTTAATTAATTATTATCATTTAATGTGAAAATTCTGAACGCTAATTATAAATCATAATCATATAACCTTATATAGATTATTAAAATTAAAAGTTAATTAATAATCTCATTTGAAACTGTCTTTCTATCCATTTAGCTATATATGTAACAAGAATGTCAGCGATATTTTTTTAAAATCTCTATATTGACCTAAATTTATGAGAAATTACAAATTTTTATATTCACTTCCAAACCAAAAGAGGTAATCATTAATTAAATGAGAAATGAGACCCACCGGCATTTGTATTTCCTATAAATTTTAGCCAATAATAAAAAATATGTTAGAAAGAGAGGATAAGGAAAAGCATTGACCAACACATGGTGTGACATGGACCACATGGTTAGCCGATAATCATGTCCCTTAAGCATATGACAACAATTCGATCCATGGTTCATGTTATGAAAAAATATTTGTTAGGAAATGTTACTCACTAAAAAGAGTATATGTATCTCTATGGATTAATTATTGATCCTCAGGATAAGTATATCCCAAAGTTAAAAAAAAATGTTGCTAATATTCACTAATACATGTGACCTTTAACAATATTTTTTTTCTTAAAATTTAGTAAAAATATTACAAAAAACTTTTGGTAACATTTAAAAAATATTGTCAAATATGAATAGATATTACTAATATGCTTTTATGATATCAAATATTGTGTATACCTCATGTCACTACAACCTTTAACGACATGGGTTATACAAGATTTAATAAAATATCACGAAAACATATTAGTACCATTTACTTATATTGAACGGCATTTTTTAAATGTTGTGAAATTTTTTTCATAGTATTTTTATTAAGCGTTAGGTCACCAAAATATTGTTAAAGATACGTGGGTTAGTTATTTCTCTATATTTAAATAGTAGTACGTTGTTAAGCCCTATTAGCAAGTGTATCAATTTGCACAAGTAGTATTTAAACGATAAGACTGAGTATCGTATCCAAAGGAAATTTATTTCACTTAGATGATGTTTATTCAGTATGTAAACACTTCTAGCTTTGAAAATGAAATAAAAGGTTCATTAATGATTTAATTTTCTGTAATATATTATGCTACTTAAACAATGACAAAATAAACTCAAAGCTGTAAAATGCGATAAATATCAAGGTAAAAGCGTCGTGGAGTCTTCTACCGAACTTTCTCTTGTCGTATTAAAAGGTTTTTCTCTATTTAACGTTATCCTAGTGCTCTTGCACCAACTATTTACTTAGACCATGATTCCTCACAAGAATGAGTCTAACTCTCTTAATTTTTGTTCTTGATTCCTCACAAGAATGAGTCTAACTCTCTTAATTTTTGTTCTTCGTTCTAAAAGAGTTGTAATACGTGCACAGTATAAAATATACTAGATTACTGCATTCTATTCCTAGATACACAGGCCTCTAGCTGCACTATCAAGTTCTAAGGATTTCAAGCATTTTCCAACACTCAAAAGCCTAACTATACATACAAATGGATGATCAAGCCACAAGCATGTAAAATAAATGCAAATAGAAGCAAAGAACACCTGAAAATAACATTAAATAGATAGTTAGAAGTTTACATTAAGAGTGCTCAGTATAATAACTCCCCAACAATGAAGTTCCTAGCCCTCCATTAACAAGGAGGACTTAATACAAGAGGAAATGAGTATTTTTGTGAAAGAAAATGTCTTCTCTCCAACCTTAGTGCCTTCCTCTCTCTGTTTTCACGTAGTATATGTTTGATATCTTTTCATTTCCCACCAACTAAGTGTTTTAAAGGCTTTTGAACTTCTCAGCACACGAAGGCGTGCTCAGCGAGCATGTCTCACTAAGCGAGAGTAAGTGAATATCCGCTAAGCGAGCCTGGGTGCCCTAAGTGCGAGTAAAGACAACGTCCTCGCTGGGTGAGCTAGTTGTGCGCCAAGCACACTGCTCTTTGACTTAACATCTTCTAGGATTTTGCATCCGCTAAGCAAGTTGGTTGTCTCGCTAAGCGAATGAGGCTCGCTTAGCCAATCTGCCCCCATAAGCGAGTTTTTCAGCAGCATTTCACACCTTCTCTTCTTTAGCCTACAAACTGAGTTAATTTCAATATTAGTTCACAAAAATGGAGTTTCTACTTCATAAATTCATACAAGAAAATATTTACAATTTTCACAAAAAGAATCGTAAATTAGAGGCACATTGCTATTTTCCTACTTATTTTTAATGCACTAAAAGCTCATGAATAACAATTAACATAAGTGCGTTTTGATTTCTTAATAAATAACAAGCTAGATATCATCTATTGCAAGAGATTTATTGAAATTTCATTTATTGCAGATGGGTAACTTTACTGTGTCGTGCTTGTGCAATGAGAAGTGATTCCAACAGTCAATGGAACCTTGCCTAGACCAATGATTTAGGTTAAAGAAGGGGAAACTGTTAGGGCACCCAACATTTTTGTTAGTACATCCCACCTAACATGTGAAATTTTAGTTTTAGCCTTTTGTAAGCCTAATCTATATGAGACTTACGGATTAACAATCTATATTGGGCCTAGGGATTGTCAATCCATAAGTGACCTATAAGATTTTATTTTTGTCTTTTTTTTTCAAAAAAAATAATTTATGAATTAATTTAAAATTAATGGTTCAAATAGAATCAAACATGTAACTTTTGCATTATAAACACAACATTCTAATCAACTAAGCTAATAGACTAATTATGTTATAAAATAATTAATGTAACTATATATAACACTAAAAATTTTAATATATATTTAATTGAAAAATTATTGGATGTACCAGCAAAAATGCAGGATGTCGCAAACAGTTCCCTAAAGAAGGTGACACTTTTGTGGTCCATGCAATTAACAATTCACCCTACAATATTACCCTTCATTGGTAAATCTTTTCACCTCAAAGATATATATATATATATATATATATATATATATATATATATATATATATATATATATATATATATATATATATATATATCCAAAGATACTTTTTGACCAAATTCAGTTTTGATTTTTCAGGTTAGTATCGGTCAATGGTTTTTTTTTTGGCTGTGGTTATTTTTGGATCGAAGTTGGATAGGACTATTTAATGGTTAATATGGACTAAAATTATATTTTGTTCAATATTAACTAATTTTTTCAGTCAATGTCTGAGAGATGATTTTTTTACCAATATCGAATAGGATTTACATTGTATGAAATTATTTTGTCTTACATTTGTTTAGGTTATTTTTCAGCCGATGGCAATTAAAAATTTTTCAATTGACGTCGTCCGATGGTGTTTTATATATATATATATATATATATATATATATATATATATATATATATATATATATATATATATATATATATATCAACACCGCCTATAGATTTTGGTAAATTTATATACCTTTAATATATTTTATAGTTAATTATTTATCTATCCAATGGTTAATGTTAAAAACTTTGGTTGGAGTTCATTCTTCCATAACTGAAAAGTAAAAATGAACACATTACAGCTAGCATACGTATATGGAACAAGATTCATTAACAGATGAAATTTACTAAACTTATACCTTTAATAACCTCTCGCAAATGATAATTTTATTATCTCTCTAGTGCTTTTTATAAGAACTAAATTTCAGTATAAAATATACTAAAATTATACGTGTTCCTTATAATAAGGATCGAAATTAATATTAATTAACTTTTGAGATATAAAATAATCAATTGATATTAGTTAACTAAAAATCTTCATGAAGATTATATATATATATATAATAGATGAAAATAAAAACACTATGAACAAATATTGAAGTTGACTATATAAAGTTTCACTTTGATCACCTCTCACACGTACATATTTAAAACTTGAGAGATTTAGATTTTTGTAAAATTGTTTTTATACCATAAGTTCTTAGTCAAGGTTTACTTTACTTTTTTAAACTGAAAAATCTGTTATGTCACCCTATAATTTAATAAAAACTAGACTTTTTCTTCGCGCCGGCCTGTTGTGACATATTTTCAATCATTTGAAAAACTAAGATGGTTATTTCACGTTTAGCTTACCTTTGTATTGAAGCTAATCCCAGAAAAAGACTCTTAGGTTTCTTCTAAATCTAACTTTTCCACATAGAAATGTATCTAACATTTCTGTTATTATTTTTTTTACTAACCATATAATAAATGGCTAATTATTGGACAACTATACAGTTGCTGTCACATTATTTTTATTAGTAGTAATTCTAAAGGTTTCTTTTCATGATATATGCAGGCATGGAATTTTTCAACTTTTGACTGCATGGGCAGATGGTCCCGAATCTTCTTTGTCAACTTTTGATTGCATGGGCAGATGGTAACTCAATGTCCAATATTTCCTGGTGAAAGGTATACCTACAGATTTAACATAACAGGACAAGAGGGTACCCTATGGTGGCATTCCCACTCTTCTTTTCTATGTGCAACAGTCTATGGATCATCATTCGCCAAAAGAGGAAACTCATACTTATTCCCTCCAGTCTACCGAGAAGTCCCCATATTGCTTCCTAGTATTTATTTTAGATACTTTTCATCTTCATAAATATAAAAATATTTAAAATTTGTTGTTATAAAAATTTTAATATATTTTTTATTATTAAGAAATTAGAATGTTATTTTTTTAAGTAAAATTCAGACATCTAAATCTATATGTATAACTTTTTACATCGGTTATATATATAATCGATGAAAAAAATGTAACATTTTACAATAGTTATATGTAAAAAGTCATCGTTGTATCCGAACCTATATCCAGATAAAAAATGATATATTTTTAATTTTGTACTAAAAATTTTAAAAAGACGGATTTCAAATATTTTTATATATATGCAGACGAAAAAAATATTTTATTTTTTTTATTTTCCTTTTAATTTGTTTCCTTCGATAAATAAATAAACACTAGCTTAATTAATCCGTATTTAAATGAATGCATTAGCACATATATATAGAAGGTAGAATAGTAATATTATATATCAATAATATTACTCAAATCTCATACCAACTAGAAAAATGACTAAGGGATGGACATATGAATGATAATCATCATACTGTGTAGATAGTTTACTTTATTTGGTTAATTTGGGATCTTTGGTTATTTTAATTAGAGGATATAACATTGATACATAACTCTATGCTATATAGGTGTGTTGGCTTAGTTTTGTAAAGGTGAGTACCCTTGTACCTTCTATCCTCTCTTTAAATGAATTCCATTTTGCTCATAAGAAAAACTAGTTTCTGTGCCCGTGTAATGTACGTTTTTATTTTTAAACATTATTTAAGAATTATTTATAATATGGATTATATATATATATATATATATATATATATATATATATATATCATTTTATATTGTATAAACATGGCCAACATATTTAAAGAAACAAAGCAAGTTTAATTATCCAAAAAGTATCCAATAAATGGTCAACTACCAAAAAATTAAAGACATTTATCTCGTTTCAATATAAAAATTAACTAAATAAGAATTAATTTATTTATATTACTAAAAATACAAAATAAACATGAATACAAAACAAACAAAAATATATTCATGTCTCTTTCTTATTATAAAATAATCAGAAATTTGAGTTGGCCAAACTTTATTTAGTCTCCTTTCATCGATTAATAAAGACAAAGAAATAGACAAAATACATGGATGTCAAGGTTTTGTCTAAAAGTGGTGTGGTATTTGAAAAATTGTTAATTGGTAAAAGGATTGTGGAGCTGCCGCGTGTATAAAGTTGTTTCAACTCAAAGAAATTAACATTAATTAAGAAAACTTCATTCCTTTCTTTCCAAAATCCAATTAGGCATGTGATTGCAATTTAAGTGAGTTTCTTGATTCCTTAATATTCAGTTAAAAATAATTTAAAAAATAAACTCATGATTGTTATATATAAATTTAAATCAATCAACCAAAAAAATATATAAAAAATATAGAAGGAAACCAAAAAACTCACCTTTAGTTGAAGGACCCTGTAAGTCAAACAAACATGTCAGAACCTTATGATAAGAAAGACAAATTAAATTCATATTAAATTTATTACAAAAATAAATTTAAAAGTAGTAAAATTATAATAATTCATAAATTTTTCCTAAGTTATTCAAATATTAACATAATTTAAGGTAATTAAGTTGATCATCCCATGACATAAGTGTTTCTTTTCATTCTTTCGTGAAAAATGTTCTTCCTTGTCTGTTATGTTTTATTTATACTTCACATATTACAAAAATAAAACATTAATAAATTAGATGATTCGATACATTAATTAGTTTAGTTAAGAAATACTAAGTAAAATAAAGTAAATTATATTAAATTATTGCAACACTAAGCTTATAGGTAATGAAAACATAATAAAACTCAATTTTTCCTAAGTTATTTAAATTTTAACACAATTTAAGATAATTATTCATCCTATGATTTAGGTGTTTCTTTTTATTCTTTCATGAAAAATGATCATCCCCGTATGTTATTTTGTTTTTATTATTTCAAATGTTTTAAAAATAAAGCATTCATAAATTAGTTTTGTCATTACATTAATCAGTTTAGTTAAGAGATAATAAGCAAAAGTAAATTAATATTAAAATTATTAAACCAATAAATTTAAAAGTGCTAAAATTATGATAAAGCATAATTTTTCTTAAATTATTCAAAATGTTAACATAATATCTTTTTTCATTTTTCATCTCATGAAATAAACGTTTTTTATCATTATTTCATGGAAAATGTTCATTCCTATGTTTTTTTTATACTTTACATGTTACAAAAATAAAGCATCATATGACTTAGTTGTGTCAATACATTAATTAGTTTAGTTAAAAAAATAGTAATAAAGAGAAAATTAAATTCATATTAAAATTATTACAGCATTAAATTTAAAAGTGCTAAAATTATAATAAAGCATAATTTTTCCTTAGTTATTCAAATATTAATATAAGGTAAGTTGTTCATCTCATGACTTAGTTGAGTCGATACATTAATTAGTTTAGTTAAGAAATAGCAAGGAAGATAAAGTATAATATATTAAATTATTACAACACCAAACTTATAGCTAATAAAAATTAACTTATTACAACACCAAACTTATAGCTAATAAAAATTAACTTTTCTTAAGTTATTCAAATTTAACACAATTTAAGATAAATGATTCATCCTATGATTTAGGTGTTTCTTTTTGTTTCCTTGTAAAAAAAGGTGTTTCTAATTGTTCTTTCACAAGAAATGTTCATCCCCGTGTGTTATTTTTATTTTAATATTTCACATGTTGCAAAAAATAAAATTCAAAGATTAGTTATGTCAATACATTAATTAATTAATTTAGTTAAGAGATAATACGAAAGAGAAAAGTAAATTCATATTAAAATTATTAAACCAATAAATTTAAAAGTGCTAAGATTATTATAGTTTTTCTGAAGTTATTCAAATGTTAACATAATTTAAAGTAAATTATTCATCTCATGACATAAGCGTTTCTTGTGGTATTTCATGGAAAATGTTCATTGCCGTGTTATTTATTTTTTATACTTCACATGTTACAAAAATAAACCATCATATGACTTAGTTGTATCAATACATTAATTAGTTTAGTTAAAAAATTAGTAAGCAAAAGAAAAGTAAATTCATATTAAAATTATTACAATAATAATCTAAAGAACATCATTATTTAGATTATTTGATAAGAAACCACTAAAGAGGTTGTAACCAATTTTATCTAGAAGAATATTTTGATCTTTTTAATGGATAATGGAGAAAAATAGGTGGATGAATGAGATTAAATGATTATAACAAAAATCTAAAAGAGGTATATAAAAAACACACTTACATAACAAAGAAAAGGACTCATATGAGGGGAGCAAAACTTTCTTTTTGCAAAAACCTAGTACACATTGACAAAATTTCATACGCTCTAGATAAGTGAAAAAATCAGCTTTAGAGACTTTAATTTACATCATTTCATTTATTTTATCATTTCTCTTTTGTAATATATAGAAATAGAAATGTGTATGATATTTGTTGATGAATGTAAAATACACAATTGTCTCACTCTCTCTTTATGTTTTTCTTTATTTTTATCAAGTCTTCATTTCCACAATCAAAATTTTGTGTCAACATTCATTTTTTTTCCAATTTATTTTTTTCTTATATTCAATGTGATGTGGGTCAGTGGATGTAATATGACACTATTAGTTTGTATACATAGGAGTAGCAAATAAGATATTATGAAGACTAGTTTTGGTTTTAAGTTTTTTTTTTCTCTTTTTTTCTTTTTTAATATTTGTTTCATTTCATGCTTTGATATATGCATGACATACTGCTTATCCATGACCTCAATATTTAAGAGTTTTTTTATATTTCTAGTTTGTTTATGTATGAAATAATAAAAAAAGATTAAAATTATACATGGTTTTATTCCGAATTGTGTGTGTAGTATTGTACATAAGTTAGGATCTAGGATGCAATCATTATGTTTTGTTAGTTCATTGCAAAATAAAAAGAGATTATCATTTTCCGCCTTTTGATTAATTCATTTATAATATTTGCAACATGAAATAAAAAAAAAAAATCTCTTTTACTTTATGCAATGGTCCGATAATATTAATTGATAGTAATTCTATCTTTAATGTTTTCATATCACAAGAGTTTACAAAATAGTCATTTGCTATCATAAATTCTTGAGGTAGAGTAAATTTAAAAAATAAAAAATTTCATAAATAATATTTTATTAAAATAAATAATAATGTATGACATTCATTGAATAATGATTCTATCTTTAAGGTGAATTGTGAGAATTTGATGACTAACTATTCGCTAGCTTAAATCCTTGTACTAAGTTTTAATAGAGTATAAGAAAAAAAGGAATTTTTTATGATAAGATTTAAGAATACATTTTTTGGGCTAAAGTAAATATTTATAATTAAAATTAATGATGTTGCACAATTAATTTGAGGTACCATTTTCTACTGACATTGTAAAATGATAATATTTTCTCTACGACTTCCAAACTCATTTTTAACTCCAAAGATTTTTTTAATAATTTTCTAATTTTTTTTTTCAATTTAAAATGTTGGTTACAACTCCATCTTAAATATCTTAAATAAAATTTTATGTCATCCGGTGTGGTAATCCCGATTGTGTGGTGATGCTTGCATGCGGTTAACACTCGGGCAGAACCAAATCTGCAACAATAATCAAGTGTTTGTTGGTCATAAAAGGTCTTAATTAATGTGACTAGTAACCTCAATATATATTCTTAGCATGATGATGATGGTAATCAATATATATACTTTTGAACTCATACACAGAACATAATTTGTGAAAACCATCCATGAAATAATGGTATACTAAGAATCCTATTTTAAAATCTATTTTATAACCTCTTTTAATTCCAATTAGGATTAACTTTGCATGGATTCAATTTATGAGGTGTCTTATTCGGGATTATTGAAAATGGTAATTATTAAGCCTAGTGGTGAAATTGAGTGAGAGATTTAATCTTATCAATTAATGCACAATACAATAAATTATGTTCATCAAGTAATGAATGACAGGAGGAATTAAGAAACGACAAGATCGTGCATACAAGACCAAGTATATATGATGAAAAATCCCCACCAACCATATGCTGCTATAGGGATACCTAACCAGCAGCCTGCCTGAGAGCATTAGGAAAGAACATAACAATCAAAGTAAGTGATTGCTGGACCAAACTAAATGCTAAAGAGACTTGGAGGGGAAGTGTAGGCTCACTACTACAAAAAGCAGTTTTAACATCGGCTTATTAACATCGGTTTTAGACAAAACCGATGTTAAGTTAAACGTGGTGACATATTTGTAAATAAAGTATCCTTCTTAACATCGGTTTTCCAAAAAACCGATGTTAATGCATACACGTTAACATCGGTTTTTTAAAAACTGATGTTAACTAATGATGTTAACATCGGTTTTCCAAAAAATCGATGTTAATGCATACACGTTAACATCGATTTTTCAAAAACCGATGTTAACTAATGATGTTAACATCGGTTTTCCAAAAAACCGATGTTAATATATTTTTTTTTTAATTATTTATATATTTAAAAAAAATCATATATTGCGTTATTGTTACAAACGACAGGGCAGCCTCAATTTACGCCAACTTACTATTTTTAAAATGAATTTCGTAATTTTAATTTTATTATTTCATGATTATCATTTAAATATAACACATATTTTTATAAATTGTTTGATATTAGTTAATTTGAAAATAAAAAAAAACTGTATATAATTTGAAAAATAAATATTTCTTTTTAAAAAAGAGATAGTGAATATATTTTTTTAAAATTTAAAAATAATTTAAAAATGTATACGCAAAAGATTTCATCGAATCATAATTAATATGAATGTTAAAGTATTTATAATAAAATTCAACAATTTTAATATACATTGTGTTATAATTGGATGACATCATAATTTTTTTTTACAAAAAATATATCGTTTGTTTGGGTTTTTGAAACTAAATTTGGAAATCCATATTATGTAAAAAATATACATCCCCCCCCTTGAAACTAATTTTTTAGATTTTTTGTTTTATAATTTTCAATTTTGTTGGGTCGATTTTACAGTTTAGAGATTATTTGATTCAATTATGAACTCCCCTAATTTAATCTTTGTTAATTTTAAAAAGCCGTGGATGATTTTAAAGAATTAGAAGTACAAAAGTAACAAAAAAAAAACTATATTAAGGACTAAGAATGAAATATTTTAAATAATAAATATTGAAAGAGAAGATGATTTCATCAAAAGCCACAGGAGATTATTGTTTCTATAAAAATTAAATGGAAAATTAAACCTTTATAATATTTTATTTTATTGTCTCAAATATAGACAAAAATATGACATTCATTAAGAAAGTTATTTAATTATAATTAAAAATAAGTTTTTTTTTCAATTTATCTTTCATTTAAACTCATTATAAGGATAAGAAAAAATCATTGAAATTAATATTTTAATAAAATGAAAGAAATTTTAAAGATAATAATACTAAATATAAAATAAAATAAATTAATTCTTTTTTTAATTTGAGATGAGGGAGTAATTACTAATTAGTGTAATAATTATCGGCAATAATCTAGCAAGGAGTGAAAAGGGCATGGGCTGTAGTTGTATTAGGCATTTCCAAAATCAAATTCCCCGCGTAAGAGAAAAACACTGTCGCCTTGAAACAACGCAACGTTGCGAAAAATAAATTATATGTATAAATTACTTTACATTAAACCCACCCAAACTCAAATCAAAATTCAAGGCAAATGGGATCCTTCTCTTCTCTTCATCACTTATTAATGATTCCTAGGGTTCCTTCCTTCTCCCCTTTTCAAAATGCGTTTTCACTATATTTATTTATTTATTTTTATTCCTAGGTGTTTTGAAAAGTCGGTTTTGGAGTTCTCTCCTTCCGATGTTTCTTCAGGTTCTCCCCTTCTCAAAGAGGTTTTTTTTTTTTTTACAATTCCCGAAACCGGCTTTTTTTTTTCAGGTATGGGAGCGGTGTACGGCATCGCGAAGAGCGGCATCGGGGTTGCGTCGATGGGTCACGCCGGAGCTGGATTGATTTTGTGCTTGGTATCCTGCACCTTCCTTGCAGTTAGGCTTTTACAGTTTTCCCCTTTCCCATTCATCAATTCTTTTATTGAATATGTTTGCACAATAGTTAACAATACCAAATAGTGGCATTGAGTGATTTATCCCAAAAATTGATATGGTGGGTAGTGGACACATGAATGAGAACTGAATGAGAATTTAGTTGTTTCGAATATGTTTGCACAATAGTTAACAAACCATTGAATGAAATTTTAGAATATATAGAACTCTTTGTTATTAAGGGTAAGAGTTATTGTTATATCCAGAGAATGTACACTTGAATTATGAGAACTGAATGAGAATTTTAGAAATGAATGGACAGTACACAATACTTTTAGATAAGGGGCCAAGGGGGTCTCTAAGCGGGCTTTGTTTGAGAGAGGCAGAGGGCTCCCAAACTTCTGGTCATTTATAGCTAATATAGATATAGAACATTTTTTTTACTATATAGCCAACATAGTACTTTGATCTTGTAATAAACTTTTTTACTCTCGGAATCTCGTAATAAAGTTTTTTTATCCAAAAAAAAACTTAATATTTCCATTTTTAATTTTTGTTGTCTATCATTATTAAGGTCTTGATAATTTTTGTCCTAATGGCACTAATTAAAAAATTAAAAAGAAGAAATCTCATTAAAATTCATATGAAAACACATTTAAAAACTATAAAAGAGTTTGCTTTTACCCATTTTATTAAAAAAAATATTTTTTGTTTTACTTCTTTAATCAATACTCTTAAGATAGACATTGATTAACAATTGTCTCATTAATATTATAAGCGAAAGTTATATTTTTTGCTTTTACCCATTTCATATCTCCTAAATCCCTTCTAAATGGCTTCTTCTTCTCTTCTCCCTTCTCGCCACTCCCCTCAATTCACCCGTGAGTTCCTTCTTCCATTCTCTTATTATAATGTCTTTCTTTCTATCATTTCTAACATCATTATTATTGTTATTTTATACTGCAGATTCAAGAGGAGCGTGAATTTGACGAGTTGAGTAGCCAAGACAGAATAAGCCACTCCAGAAGCACCCCAAACCCCCACCCTCCAACCCCCATTGTCCACAAGCACACTAAATCCAAGAAAAAAAGATCAGATTTCGAGAAAGATGACTTTGTCTCTTGCAACAAGTGTAGACCACACTCCTGCGACAAAATCTTCATCCTTCCCTTGGATCCCATAATTATGGCTAGTGGGTATCTTGTTTATTTGCTCTCTACTATCTTTCTTCCCTTTATTTTATATGCTCTGTTGCTTCACAAATTTGTCATGAAAAAGGAGTTCTGGAGGACGACAACGGCAGTGCAAAATCAGGTAACTTTGATGTTTTATTATTCCAAAAAATTGATTGTGTTCCTATTATTTGTTTTCTTTGGTAGCTACATTTATATTTGATGTCAAATCCAACTGCTTCTGCTTACTGAAAAAATGTTGAAAAATTGTTCTGTGCCTTTTTGTTTTACATTTAGCAGTGTGTGTTGGGTTGAATACCTTTTCTCCCCATCAAGTGCCCCAAGTGGATTATTTTGGGGTTGTCTTCATGTGTGTGAAAATTTTCGTGTTGTTGCAGTTCAATTGCAAAAGAATTTGATGCATCAAACTGTTAGGAATGAGTGATTGTTTGCTGTTAAAGATATCTTGTCTATATAGCTTTTGGTGATTGCTTTATTTTGTTTTGGGCTGATGGTGCTAGCTTAACGTGTTTGGTGCAACATAAGAAGAATTTACATGACATGCTGTCGTTCAGTTTTTCACATGCTATTTTTAATTTTAATTTTAATGGATGTGTTGGTTCGTTGATAAATTTAACTATTGGAAACCACTTTGAATCTTTGGCAACTTGAATGATTTTCCAACAGTAGTGATGAGCCTATAACATGTAAGAAGAAATCCCTACTTGGGTTTCTTCAATGAAATTTACTTGTTACGCTTGGCTTCTGAGCTTTTAAAATTCAGAAGTTATTTCATGAATTCAATTCTTTTTGGAGGGTGACTTATGTGTTATATGTTAATATCATGGAGTAAATAGTGTATAATTTCAAAAAGCTGATTCCATTCTTACATTAGTAATTTATTTTTTTATTTGATCATGCAGTATTTTAATGAAGTTAGACCATTGGAAGCAGAGAGATTCAAGGCGCTTGGCATCCAATGGGCACAGTATTATCTAAAAGTTAGAAATCAAACATTGGATGTTAGGCAACTATGTAACTTTAGGTTACTTAATTAATTTACATATTTTGCATTACATTTTTTACAATTGTTGTTTCATTTTAACATTGAATAACCTTTGTTGATAGCTAGTTTTTTGCTAAAACCTATTTGAAAGCAGAATGCAAATGATATATATTGTGTGCTGTGTGGTCTAATTTTAAATTTACAGATTAAATTTTGGTTTTTTTGTAAAAACAGAGACATTATTTAAAAAAAATTCCTGAAAACAACATCGGTTTTTTGGAAAAACCGATGTTAACGAATATATTAATGTTGACAGTTAACATCGGTTTTTTACAAAAAACCAATGTTAATATCGGAAACGTTAACATCGGTTTTTTTGAAAAAACTGATGTTAACTATCAACATTAACACATTCGTTAACTGTCAACATTAACACATTCGTTAACATCGGTTTTTTTTTACAGAAAACCGATGTTAACTTTCAACATTAATATACATTTTTGGGTGTAATTCATATTAGCTAACCGATGTTGATAATTTTACGTTAGCATCGATTTTTTTTAAAAACCGATGTTAACGATAATACTATCAACGTCAGTACTTTCAACATCGGTTCAAAAACCAATGTTAAAAGTCATAAATAACCGATGTAGAAAGTATATTTTCTAATAGTGGTTGATCATAAATTGATAAGTAGCTCCCTTGACGATCCTGAAGATCATGAAGATTGCGAGATAAGGCTCCCACAACAGCTACCAATCCCTCAAATTCCATATCAGCCAGTCAATATTCATACAAAAAGAGTATGTGTGAGCCAAATAAGCCACACGTGCTATAACAAAGGAGTTTTAGTTCTCGAAGTCAAGTGGCGATGATGTCTTGATGAATCACCCAATGATCAGATTAAGAAAACCACAACTATCTATTGTAGAAATGCTGGCTTTACCAAATTATTATATTCAAAGTTCAAACCCAAGTTGCAGAGAGTCAACTATTTTCTAGGTCAGCATGAATCCTCGTCAACTTTCAAAAAAAATAATTTCAAAACCCAACAAAATCCACAAGGTTTAACTCTGGCTACTCTTTGGTCCATAGACTTCATTACATTTCAAATAGCAATCAATACCAAGATAGGATGGATACTAGACATGGCAAGAAAATTCGTACCCGTGGGTACCCGTTTGAATCCGTCATAACTTTGACGGATAATATCCGAGTTGACCGGGTATGGGTTCGGTTTCAGGTTTTCCCTGATAATCAAAAGTCGGGTACGGGTACAGGTATGAGATTACTACATCAGCCCCGACCCCGACCCTGAACCTGGACCGTCCCGCCACTTAAAATTATAGAATTTTTGCATAATTTAATCAAAAGGCCTAGAATTTTTATTACTAGTTAATTTTATTTTAGAATTTTTACATAATTTAATATTCTTTTCTTAACGATTTTTTTAGACACATGCGCTATGATAAATTTATTGATATATAAGTATTTAAAAATAAATGTTTAACAATCAATTTATTTTTTCTAACATCAAATTTTTAATATTTTCTTTACAAAAAAATTATTTTTCTAATTTGAATCGGATACGGGACGGGCCGGGGATACCTGATGCCAATAATAAATTTTAATCCGTTAGGTATCAGGTACGGGTATGAGGATATGTAGGGGAGTCGGGATCGGGGATTGAGGAGACAATACCCGTCCCCGCTCCGCCCTATTGCCATCTCTAATGGATAGGGAGAATAAAATGTAATATTCACCTGACACAATGACTCCATAATGATAAATGAAATTTCCAAAATCTAAAATTTAAATACTACAACAATATATACTAACCACATAACCATAATCAAATCTAAAAAGGTAATAACTTCCAATTCCCATCTTCTCATACTGACATTCATGTATATCAGATATTTGTGAGAAATAATAATATCAGTTAATTAATCCAATAAAAAAACTATATTCAAAATACAATATTGACCATGGTATGGTAGTCAAATCAAGAATTGAAACGCAAATCAGAAGATCAATTAAAATTCATGATCAACTATTCAAAAAGTAATACAAATGTGGAGTAGGGATACATACTCAAGCTTAGATTGTATGTTGGCATCATAACAGGGGACGCAAATTCATATACCGACTTGTGTGATAGAGCCACATATCATGCAACATAGATACTATGATTTGATGTTTATGAGTTTGTAGGGTGGTTTCTTTTGTATAAGGTCACTTTGGTTCTTGGAATATTTTGGATTTAACTGTCTATGCACATTAAATTCCTAGTAACCTTGTTTTCCTTGGGAACCCCTTGCAAATGGGTTTTGGTACCCCTTGTAGGCAAATTGACCCTAGGGTCACTTTTACAAACTTTTTTTCGAAAATAGGTCTGCTTTGAAAGTAATTATCAAGGGGGTATGTTTTTCAAAGCTTTTCGTCATTACTGTAAGCGAAACATCACGTGGCAGGAACAACATGGCATTTCGCCAGTGGGGTTGGCAAAACAGGCATGACATTTCGTCATTGGAGTTGACGAAACAGGCACCCATCACATCACGACAACAGTGGGTTTTGCTGGTGGTATTAGCGAAATAGGGGTGAGAGTTTCGCGGGTTGACGTGGCGCGCATGCATTGAAAAACAAGAAGAAATGTTTA
>NC_016090.4:18714851-18875386 GCF_000004515.6 Glycine max | reverse complement strand
TATACTAAAATTAAAATATTGACATAATAAATGAGAATTAATTTTCCTGAACATAAATGGAAAGAAAAAATATTAACTCTCATTTATTATGTAATTATTTAAAATTAATTTGATTATTATGTAATTAAAAAGAAAGAAAATAAATTACATGATATAATAAATGAGAGTTAATATTTTTTCTTTTCATTTATGTTTAGGAAAATTAATTCCCATTTATTATGTTAATATTTTAATTTTAGTATATATTTTTTCTTTCCTTTTTAAAATCCTTTTTAATTTTAGTATATATTTTTTCCTGTTTGGCCACTGCATGCACATCACGTCAACCCGCGAAACTCGCACCCCTATTTCGCTAATACCACCAGCGAAACCCACTGCTATCGTGATGTGATGGGTGCCTGTTTCGCCAACCTCAATGGCGAAATGCCATGCTTGTTTCGCCAATCCCACTGGCGAAATGTCATGTTGTCCCAGTCACGTAATGTTTCGCTTACAGTAATGGCGGAAAGCTTTGAAAAACAGACCTCCTTGGTAATTTTCAAAACAGACCTAGTTTCGAAAAAAGTTTGTAAAAGTGACCCCCTGAGGTCAATTTGCCACCCCTTGTACCTCCATTAAAATATTTTTTGCCTTCCTTTTTTTTAAAAAAAATATTCACATAAATTTAAATAATTAAGATTAACCTTTCTTACTCTATACCATGAAGCACGTAAATCAGTTGTTAAAAAGCTCTAAAAATCCAGTTACAATAAAACTTAGTAGGAAAAGTTTTGCAGTAATGATTATACCAAGAACCAACTCAATATGGAATATGGTAGATCAAATTAAAAAAGAACCCAATAGAAGCAATTCATTTGGTAACACACGTTGAGTTTGTGGGGAAAAACCTGGGATAGATTCTTGCAAAATACATCCTTAGGGAAGGGCAAACAACTTTAAGCGTGATTAAGCCAAAAAATGAATATCAGTCTCACAATTGGGCTAAAGGACTGAATGTGACACCTTTCTATCTCGAGAGACATACATTCATAATTATTATTGTGTAGTAAATTAAAGGAATGAATACGAAAATTTCCTTAAAAATTTTCTCCCACAAAAGAATATCACATATGTGTTTCATCTTAAACTCTAAACTTCAAATATAAACATAAATTGTTTAAGCATCATTGACACTCTGAAAGTCATAGAAATTGTTAAATAGAACTAATTCAAAAGAATTATGTTGCAAAACCAACACAATAAATATTAAAACTCAAGTCTCGATGTCACATTATAGCATAACTTTGTAACCCATGGAAATTGTAAAGGAGCAAAACTAAGGTCTATGCTTTTCCAACAACATCACCAACATCCAACTGAACCTCACCTGCAAATGGCAATCAACCCAAACACAAACAAAGGAAAGAAGTGATATAAACTGACATCATGATCTCGGTATGAAATCAACTCATGGATAACACTTATACATATATGTAAGTCAATCACATTTATTAGATCAACACATACAACTTTAGATGCTTATGGAATGCAAGGCTTGCCTACTTATTCTCTTAATGCATCTGGAACTAGTCAAAACACTTGCAAGAAAAACAGCTTAGGAGGATATCTAGACGATGGATTGCCACACTATGGATAATTTGACACTACACTCTCAATTGAGATGAGACTGCTAGCAGCAAGTCAAGGTTACCTGCTTTACAAGTTCACTCTAACACTTGGAATCAACATGGGCTATAAGGAGATCCTACACTAGATAAGACCCCCAAGGCCAAAGCTCCACACGAACTCATTCATTACCTTTCTAGTTAGGCTCAACAACAACTTTCAAAACAACTTATATCATGTCACGTGAGATATATGTGAAGCACATGGTTTTTCATACGTCTTTATCACATGGTGGGCCCTGTCCCACATAATCTAGGGAAACATATGTTTCATTTCACAACATTACCATGACGTCACTTCATTCACATTATAAGTATAATATCATGCATCGTCTCATTCTTCATTAAGATTTTCATAACATATAGTCACATTTTCTCCTACATTACTACGACCTTCATAGAGTGTGAATATAATATATAGAGTTGTATCAATTCTATCAAGTTGCTTCTTATCTTGTTATAAAATTAAGATAATTATCTATAACTTCTATGTTGACCTAAAAATCTAGTTTAGTCATTTACTATGCCTAAAATTCAAAGCTACAAGTATGAACTGCTACCTAATTCAAACAACTCGGTTTTTCCTCACTAATTTGATCATATCTTGAGTTTCGGGAATTTGTTTTGAGTAAGACCAAAGCCATTGGTTAGCTAACATCTAAGGCTGCATACAACTATTATGAAGATCACAAAGTCTAATTTGATCATCTTCCTACTCGTTTTTGGTTTGAACTTGATGTTTGATATCAAGAAAATTAGCATGAGCATGCTCAAATTGACCATGGTTGTGCTCTACATTTTTGCGAAATTGGAAGTGTAAGACATAAAATTCAAACACAACCATGCTAAAAACTAACACAATCCTACTCCCACTTATTAGGAAAATTCAAAAAAGAGGATAAGAAAAGTAAGCATGGCGTGCTCATTGAAGTAAGGGTGTGTTCATCATCCTATAGGTTGATGATGAGCATCCTACAAAATAATATGAGCAATAATTTATCCCCTATTATTGGTAATTAGTGTTGCATAACTTCACATTTTTTATGTCTCATCTAGGTCACTAAAGCTTAGATAAATGATGGGATAACATTGTCCAAATTTAACCATCAAATTAAAATCTTGTAAAACTACATTGACGTAATTATAATCATTTACAGTTTTATAATTTATCAAATATCTAATTCAATCCCAAACATTAGCTCTAGAAATTTAAATTATACTTTAATTATAGATATCCAACTAAATTGCCAATCAACTCACCTTATCGATATCATCCTAACAATAAAAATTAACTCCAATCTAAATCTTAAATTTCTTCATTGCTAAGTATTAGGCATAAAATTAATTTAGTTAGTTACTAGAAGTTATTTGAGTAAATTAGTTGGTTACTCAAGTTATAGTTACTAGAAGTTATTTGAGTAAGTTAGTGTTGGTTATTCAAGTTAGTTATTTTCTATCTTTGTATAAATATATCAACTTTGTAATACTTTGATTAATGAATGAATTGAATGAATCCTAAAACTACTTTTCATCTATCTTCCATTTCTTTCATTCCTAATATGGTATAAGAAGTTTTTGCTTCCATGTCTTTTGCTTCCTATTGAAGTTATTTGTGGTTCTGCCCGGTGGTGTGGATAGTGTTGTTAGCCTTCACTTTGTGGCGCCGAGCCCTGACTCGAGGGGGCGTGTTGTGAGTCCCACATCGGGTGGTTCATGAGGATGATTCAGTTCTTATATAACCGGGTAGGCCACCCCCTTATGAATCATTTTTTAAGGGGACTTTTCGGATGCCTGATTGGTTTTTTTTTTTCTCTCATGGCCATGGATGCCATTGATGATTAAGTTCTTATATAACTGGGTAGGCCACCCCCTTATGCATTGTTTTTTTAAGGGGACCTTTTGGATGCCTGGTTGGTTCTTTTTTTTTTCTCTCATGGCCATGGATGTCATTGATGATTAAGTTTTTATATAACTGGGTAAGCCACCCCCTTATGAATCATTTTTTTAAGGGGACCTTTCGGATGTCTGGTTGATTTTTTTTTTTTCTCTCAAGGTCATGGCTGCCATTGATGATTCTAACCCCTTCATTCTTCATTCTTCTGACAATCTTGGCATTGCCTTAGTTTCTCATCCTTTCATCGTGTTCTCTGTTGATGTGGTGTTGTGGATGAATTGGCGTGGAGCGGTTGTGCTCGTTTATGCCACCGCATTGTGGTACCTCTTCGAGCGTGTCGATTACAATTTCTTGTCCTTCGTCACCAAAGTTTTTGCCAAAAAGCTTTGATGCTTGCTTTGGACTCTTGGAAGCCGTTGAAGTTGGTCGAAGATTTCTCGAAATTTTTATTTTGACCAATGTATTTCCGACATGTTTCGCTATATTTCATGTTTTCATATTTTTTTTCTTTTCTTTTCTCTTTCTTCTTTAATGTTGATGTATTGTATTCTCCAAGCTAGAAGTGTTGTCAACACATTCCAGCTTGCGGGGGGATATTAGACATAAAATTAATTTAGTTAGTTACTAGAAGTTATTTGAGTAAATTAGTTGGTTACTCAAGTTATAGTTACTAGAAGTTATTTGAGTAAGTTAGTGTTGGTTATTCAAGTTAGTTATTTTCTATATTTGTATAAATATATCAACTTTGTAATACTTTGATTAATAAATGAATTGAATGAATCCTAAAACTACTTTTCATCTATCTTCCATTTCTTTCATTCCTAATACTAAGTAACATGCAATTCAACCATAAATCCTCATTAAAATTGAAATTTGATCCTAATCTCGGAACACACAAAGCACTCCCCGAATATAACTTCAGATAAAACAAATATATCCAAACCTTTAAAAATCAATAATCAAGTAACAAAATTTAATTTCCTTAAAAAAAGTAACAAAATTTAATTTATTAACAAGTAAAATTAAAATTATTTATTTAATAATTAAATAAAAAATTAGAAAAACAAATAAAAATAACTGTAAAAAAATTTATAAACTTTTATACAAAAAAAGGTTTTACGAAAACATTTATAATTTTTTTAAAAAAGAAAAGGTATTACAACTTTGGAGTGGTAATAAAAAACGCTTTTACCTCTTTGAAGTTATAAAAGAAAAAAAGTGATTACGATTTTAAAGTTGTAAAAAAATTAATTTATATTAAAATCGTAATATTATTTATGATTTTAATAAAAAAATAATTTAAAATCGTAAGAAACAGATGTTTTGACCTATTGGTAACAATTGTTATGATTTCCTCCTTTGAGTAATCATCTATCAGTATACAAACAAGGCCCTGGGGTGCCACGTGTCGCGATTTCGTTGACCCATTTCCTGCCCAAAAATGTCCAATCGTGCTACAGTGCCGCCCGAAATGCAGCGGTTTTTGTAAACCTTATTTTTTTTCCTTTTTTATTTTTTTCTTTTACGAATACCAACGCATTTATTGTTTTTTCCTTTTTTGCGTTTACGGCCATTTTTCCTTTTCGTTGCCCCATTTGCTCTTGCTTGGTTTCGTGTTTCTTTTCTCCGCCGTGAGAAAAAAACATGGAAGACAATGCCCCGTCTTCTGCTAAAGATGCGATTTTTAACATGACATCTCTTCATTTGCCCACTCGTCTTCGGCGTTTTTTCTTTTTGTTTTTTGCCATTTCGCTTCTTGTGTTCTTTGTTTAGCAGAGAAGGTGGACGCACATACTAAAGCTGCGATGTTTCTTTTCTTGCATGATTTTCGTTTCACAGAGAAGCTCGAAGAACACACTAAAGCTTCAATTTTTGAATTTTTAGAGGTACGGTTGCGTTTATATTGATCTCCTACAAAGCTTTCTGATGTTCCTTTGCTTAAACTTATATTGCATGTTATTTCTTTCGCAGAGAAGGTCGAACAACACACTAAAGCTTTGATTTTTATCTCAACAAAACGGCGATTTTTATCACCGTAGGTGCATAGACCCATAAACGGAACCCGTCTTCTGCTAAAGATGCGATTTTTAACATCACATGTCTTCATTTGTCCACCTGTCTTCTGCATTTTTTCTTTTCGTTGTTGCTTCGATGTTTCTTTTGTTGCTTGATTTTCGTTTCACAGAGAAGCTCGAAGAACACACTAAAGCTTCAATTTTTGGATTTTTAGAGGTACGGTTGCGTGTATATTGATCTCCTACAAAGCTTTCTGATGTTCCTTTGCTTAAACTTATATTTCATGTTATTTCTTTCGCAGAGAAGGTCGAACAACACACTAAAGCTTTGATATTTATCTCAACAAAACGGCGATTTTTATCACCGTAGGTGCATAGAACCATAAACGGAACTCGTCTTCTGCTAAAGATGCGATTTTTAACATCACATGTCTTCATTTGCCCACTCGTCTTCTGCATTTTTTCTTTTTGTTTTTTGCCATTTTGCTTCTTGTGTACGGGGGGTTTTCTTTGTTGCTTTAACGTTTCTTTTCTTGCATGTTTTTTGTGGGTGTTCCTGATACTTCGAGCTATTTTGTTTCGCATAGAAGCCCGAACAACACTAAAGCTTTCATTTTTATCTCAAGAAAACCATCAATTTTTATCACAAAGGTGCGTTTTCTTTGTAGTTCTTTCAAAGCTTAATTTTTTTTGGTTTATTGTTTGGGTGTTCCTCATCCCTCTACTACTTTGTTTCGCATAGAAGCCCGGACAAGACTAAAGCTTTGATTTTTATCTCAAGAAAAGCAACAATTTTTATCATAATAGGTGCATTATGTTTGTAGTTCTTTCAAAGCTTATTTTTTTGGTTAATTCTTTTGGTGTTCCTGATCATTCTTCTACTTTGATTCGCATAGTAGTCCAGACAACACTAAAGCTTTCATTTTTATCTCAAGAAAAGCAGCGATTTTTTATCACAACAGGTAAGTTTTCTTTGTAGTTATTTCAAAGCTTAATTTTTTTGGTTAATTGTTTGGGTGTTCCTGATCGTTCTTCTACATTGATGGTGCTGTCTATTATTCCTTTTTTTTTGCTTCTACATTTCCTGTGTATTATATTTGGTTGGACCTTTTGTGTTTCAAATGTTAAATTGCACCTTTTGTATCCATTGCTGCTGGGTAGACTGCTTATTTGTGTTCTACCTCAGCCCTAATATTTGGGTGTTCCCGATCGTTCTCCTACTTTGTTGAGCATACAAGCCCGAAGAACACTAAAGCTTTGATTTTTTTCTCATAGAACAAAAGGATAGATTTTAATGACAACAAGTGCGATTTGGAGGGTGTTCCTGATCGTTCTTCTACCTTGATGGTGCTTTCTATCATTCCTTTTTTTTTTTTGCTTCTACGTTTCCTATGTATTATATTTAGTTGGACCTTTTGTGTTTCAAATGTTAAATTGCACCTTTTGTATCCTGTGGGTGTTTATTAATGTCATGTGTAGATAATAATTTGTTTGCTTTTGTAGCAATGGTACATTTTGTATCACATACTTATTATTTGTGTGTGCATTCTGTTGTTTCAAATATTGAATTGCACCTTTTGTATCCATTTCTGCTGAGTAAATTGCTTATTTGGGTTCAATTTGTATTAATATTGGAAAATAAAATTCTACTTGCAGCTTTTGTATTTCAAAAATTAATTTATACATTCTTTGGTGGATGTCTATGATTCTTTTTTCTTTAGACTTTACCTTTCCTGTGAATTATATTTGGAGAAATCTAACATGTTCAGGCAACCCTTCACAAGGCAAGACAACACTGTTATCCAAACCTGTGTTCTTGCATGCTCTGCATAGCCTTTAGCGGTACCTTCTTTGTTTCATTCTATTGTATGTCTTTGTTTTTCTTGCAATTTTTATGATAACCAATGGTTGTTTCTTATATCATTCAGTATTTCTATTTTGACAGGATGGTGAAGGTGTAACTGAGGAGGTGAAAAACAGTTACCATGTTTTCAGAAAATTAGAGTCATGATCATCCCATTTGTATGATTTTTTTTCTTTAGCTTTTACCTTACCTTTCCTGTGTATTATATTTGGTTCCACCTTTTACCATTTCTATGATTCTTTGTATCCATTGCTGCTGGGTAAATTGCTTATTTGTGTTCTACCTCAGCTGTGAATGATTTTTTTTCCTTCTACCTTTCCTGTGTATTATAACCAAGCCTTCTATGTCATCCCTAATATTTGTTTGCTTTATTGTCTTTGGCATTTGTTGGTTATGATTTTTTTCTATGGGTGTTTAACCATGTCATTTTGTAGCAATGGTACATTTTGTATCACATACTTATTATTTGTGTGTGCATTCTGTTGTTTCAAATATTGAATTGCACCTTTTGTATCCATTTCTGCTGTGTAGATTGCTTATTTGGGTTCAATTTGTATTAATATTGGAAAATAAAATTCTACTTGCAGCTTTTGTATTTCAAAAATTAATTTATACATTCTTTGGTGGATGTCTATGATTCTTTTTTCTTTAGACTTTACCTTTCCTGTGTATTATATTTGGAGAAATCTAACATGTTCAGGCAACCCTTCACAAGGCAAGACAACACTGTTATCCAAACCTGTGTTCTTGCATGCTCTGCATAGCCTTTAGCGGTACCTTCTTTGTTTCATTCTATTGCATGCCTTTGTTTTTCTTGCAATTTTTATGATAACCAATGGTTGTTTCTTATATCATTCAGTATTTCTATTTTGACAGGATGGTGAGGGTGTAACTGAGGAGGTGAAAAACAGTTACTATGTTTTCAGAAAATTAGAGTCATGATCATCCCATTTGTATGATTTTTTTTTTCTTTAGCTTTTACCTTACCTTTCCTGTGTATTATATTTGGTTCCACCTTTTACCATTTCTATGATTCTTTGTATCCATTGCTGCTGGGTAAATTGCTTATTTGTGTTCTACCTCAGTTGTGAATGATTTTTTTTTCCTTCTACCTTTCCTGTGTATTATACCTAAGTCTTTTATGTCAGCCCTTATTTGTTTGATTTTAGCTAAGCCTTCTATGTGAGCCCTAATATTTCTTTGATTTATTGTCTTTGGCATTTGTTGATTATGATTTTTTTTCTATTGGTGTTTAACCATGTCATTTTGTAGATAATAATTTGAAAAATTAAGTTGCACCATTTGTATTATGTTGTTTAGTTAATTTTGTTTATATTTTGGTATATCCTAACTGACATTGCTTTTTAATTTTGACCGAGACCAACAAACTACACAAATAATAGTGTTTGGCATTTCAAATACAACTTTGTTGAAATTTTGATATTGTTTGCAATATTTATTGTCCTGAATTGAAGTAATCCAAATTCAAAGTCACCGGCGATTGTTACTTTGCTGAAGTAATCCAAATTGAACAAGACCTTTTTGTATCTTTAACTGGAAAATTTAGTTTGGTGTACAAATAATGTTGTATGCATGAATATTGATTTTTTGTGTTTCTTTCTTTTGTCTTTTCAAGGTAATGTATAGACCCCTACAAAATCCCGTTAGCAGATTTTTTGGAATTTGTGTTTATACAGGTGCTAATGACTACTAACGCTTTATCCTGTGGATATCCAGCATGTATTATATTAATAGTCTTTGTGTAGTGACCGTCAATATTCTGATTTCAATCATTGAAATGGGATGTCACATCCATCATCCCTCATAATTATTATAGTACACTACCAGATGTTTCCTGACGTATAATTTCCCATGTAATTAATACAGTACTAGATGTTTGCTGAGGTGCATTTTCCCAATGTCAAAACACTACGTGTCTATTCATATTTCATACATCGGGAAGTAAAAAACATAATCTTTTCCATATACACATAATTACTATTTTTGATAAAGAGTTACTATTATTATTTTTTAAAATTTAACCTTTGTATGTAATTATTTATTACTATTTAATTATACACCAATAGTCATCATAGACTAGCACGGGAAGTGTAATAGCCTCGCAATAAAAACACAACAACAGTAACCATAATAAACTAGCACGGGAAGTGTAAAAGGTTATCGGTTACTTTGTACATTGTTAATTGTTCACCCTCCCCCTCCCATAATTAAAACGCAGTATTATATATATCTATAACCACCCAGTATCCTCAAATCTTCACCCATTTGTCGAAGGACTTCTCCAAACACAAAACACTATGAATACATCATCATCAAATGTGTCTGATGCTGTAAGTTTAACTTTTCCATCCTTTATGTTTACCTTTTTATATGTTCGACTTTGCTTCATCATGCAGCCTTCATCCTTCTATCCTTGCTCTTTTCGTTCATACTATATGTTTGATATTGCGATATTTATCTTCTCCTTTCAATGGGTACATCTTTGTTCACTTACTCATTACATAAACGTTTCTCATCTAGGGCCCATCAAATTTACATGTACCGAGAATTGTGCACCGGTTTGAAACGTCATTCCATGTTCAGCAGGTTACGACTCTCACCCCTAAACATTTAGTTATTTATGTTAATATCAAATAAATAATATGCTTCAAATGTTAATGTGCAGAATGCCATTGACGTTCCTTTGTCTTATCATAGACAATGGTCCCCAAATTATCCAAATTATGTGTTATTTGACTACAAAGGAGACAAACATTTTATAAAGCTTCATAAATATGGTAACCGTTTCTATTTTGGTGATGGACTCAAGGAATTTAGGAGAACCCATGGCATCCACGAAAGTGTTCTTGTGACATCCTGGAAATTCTACCCGAAATTTTTGTAAACGGTGCATTTTAAATGATTATATATATATAAGTATTATTCAGTGTATAGGCATATATGTTCCTGGTAGAAGTAGGAATAGTGGGGGCAAGATACGCGGGTTAGGCTAATTAAGGAAGAGAAATCCATAACTAGAAGGTTATAGGTTAATTCTTAATTAATTAGTCTAAAAATCATCGTTTTGCGTGCAACTTAAAATTTAACAAAACCAACCTCTGAACCATGCTCGGGGTTTCATTCTGAGCGTTTTGATATATATATTGCCTACTTTCGAAAACTGGCCCCGACGAGTGCAGAGAAACGCGAGGGACTGGAACCAGAGAAACAGCACGCAAACCGAGGCAGGATTTTAGCGTTGCAAAGGTCAGATTTTTCCCTTTTTGTGACTGAGTATGAGTCACATCAAGAGGAAAAAGTGGGCCCTTTTTGCTCCACTCAAATGGAGACATGTGGCATAGCTTAAAATAAAATAATAGAAAAGAAAAAAAAAAGCCTTTTTAAACCAAAAAGCAACTCTCTCTCTCTCCTCACTCAGCCCACATTTCAGAAGCTTTCTCCCTCTACCTCACGTTGCTTTTTCTTTCTTCTTCATCCTCCATTGAAACTCCATTAAAGCTCCAACCTTTGCACACAAAACGATGTGAAGCGAAATCGCGAAAGGAAGGCATTTTCGGAGTCGTGAAGCGCATCTCTACGTGTGGGACCTCGAAATTTCAGGTTTGGGTAGACTTCTTTCTCACTTGATTTTCGTGGGTATGGGGCTTTGGGAGATATGATGGGCAGTTTTGCTTGGTTAATGCTTTGTGATAGTTATTTGTGAGGAGATTTGACGAAAGCATGCTAAACTTGTTATGTTTGAGTGAGTTAAGCTTACCCATTCAGTTTTAGGGTTTTTATGATGATGCTTTTGATGTTGGTGTGCTGAAATTGCTTATGGAAAACTACTAGGGATGAAAAGGGTAGAGTTAACCTAGGGTTAGAAAGTGAGAATATGGTGTTATGAGTGGAAAAAGAGTGAGTTTTTGAGAGTTGGAAGGCCAAATCTGGATTTAGTGGTATTTGGAGGTTAAAGTGAGTTAATCCTAGTTTGAAATGTCATTTAGGACTTATGAGGAAGCTTGGGCTGTGCAAGAGAGAAAAACAAATGATCAAAGTGAACAAAGAGCCATTTCTAGGGTAAAATTGGGTGTTGAGGAGTCAAATTTTGATTCGGTGGAATTTTAGGTGTAAATCCAGTTTGAGCAAGTTTAGATTGATGTTATAGACTTGTGTGAGGTGAGAGTTTGCTCCAAATTTACCTCATTCTCAATTTCACTTCTCAAACCTTGAAAATCCATTAAATTGAGGGGTTTTGGATACCTAGATTTTATGTTGCTTTGGTCTGAAGCTTGTCCTTGGTTTAGACATGATTGGTACATGATTTAGGACTTGTAGGATTCAATTTGGGCAAAATTGGATGAGGGAAAGAGTGGTTTTCGAAATCTGCACTTTATGCAGAATTTTGCTGTTGGAATGTGCAGCAGAATTTTGTATAAGTGCAGAAAAATGCTTGTGTATGGCTGGTTGTGAAAAGGGTAGTACATATGGGGTTCTGGATATTTGCTAGCAGATCCCAACGGTCAAAATGTAGACTTATGTACTAGAGACTTCCAGTAAAATTTTCGAGTCGATCCAACGGTTAACGAACTGGAACAAAGAGAATGTTACTGGGGTAATTGAATGTGAAAAGCTGTGATGTTGGTTTGTGTTTTGGGCAGAGTTTTCTGCCTTTGCCCTGTTTTCTTGGCTGTGTTAGTTTGTGATGATTGAATGTTGAATTACTTGGATGTTGTGGAAGCTTGGGAGGATTGATGGGGACCCGGCATTGAGAGGAACGAGGATAAGGGCTACGTAGGAGTACGTGAGCTCAGTTGGAGGTGGGCAACAGGGGATGGTGGGTTATACGTGATTTGTGGATGTGGAGAATTGTTTTGCACCATCGCCCGACCGCCACCTAGTACCACATGTGATGGGTACCCCATAATCCTACAAGCTTGAAATGAGGAAGTGTGGAAGGGTGAGACTTCCTTCTTTTATTGTTGACCACAGAGTGGTACCTGGAGATATGTCGCGGGGGTCAGTAGACCTTAGGGGCGTCAGGTGGGGTGCTATTGCCCAAAACCAAGCTTGACCAATCCCGACCCAACCCGGGCATAGTCAGTCAATGAGAACCTGTGATGTACCTAAGCAGGCGAGCTCCTGGCAGTCAACAGATAAAAGGAACTAAGACCACAAAGCAAGGAGGCTTGTGTGGTGGCTGGCCAGCTGTGAACTTTGATTGATATATGGGATATGGCCTCTAGTAATCGATTACCAAGGGTGGGTAATCGATTACAAGGCTTAAAAGTGAAGACAGGAAGCTAAGATGGTCTCTGGTAATCGATTACCAAGGGAGTGTAATCGATTACCAGGCTTGAAACGAGGTCAGGAAGCTAGGAGGGCTTCTGGTAATCGATTACCAAGGGGTGTAATCGATTACCATGCTTAGAAATGGGACTGGAAGATTATGGAGGCCTCTGGTAATCGATTACCAGTCTGTGTAATCGATTACACAGAGGAATAGGCCACTGATAATCGATTACCAGGTATGTGTAATCGATTACACAGTGCCTTTTTCAGGTTTTCATGTCCTGAAGCTGTGTAATTCGAGTTTGGCCTCTGGTAATTGATTACCAAGGCTGTGTAATCGATTACCAGAGATGAAAAGCCTAAAGATACCCCTTTTACTTACATGTAGTGGTTATGAGACGCATTGTGTTGCGGTGTAGTTAGATTCTCGTGAAAGAGTCTACCCCTTTCTTTTCTTTCTTGTAGATCGTGATGGCGGCGCAGCTAATCCATGATCGAGTGGAGATGGAGTGCCTAGAGGGAGCTTGGGAGACCCTCGAAGGTAACACGAGGTGCCGATTTCGGGGCACGATTCGACTACTTCATTGGTGCATCCAGATGAACCCGCGCGCACGCTTCAGCGTACTGTGGAGTGGATACTACCCACGCCTACACCATACCGTCTAATGGAGCCAGTCCAAGTGATTGAGGTAACGTCATCCGAGGAAGACCCTGAGGAGGATCTTGAGGAGCTACCTCCTGAGCCTGCTGTGGATGCTCTTGACTTTCTAGAGGGTAATGAGGACCCACTCCCTGAGGTGGATTCTCCCGAGGACGTCATGTCAGCATCCGAGGCAGACTCTACGGAGGATAGTGGCCCTGGAGAGATGACGATCAGTGGAGGCTCTTCATCATAGTAGACAGTTCTATGGACTAGTTTTATATACTTTTTGAGGGTGGGTGTATCTAGGACTGACTGTTAGGTTTACTCTTTTGTTTTTGTACGGGTAGACCTATTGTATAGGAATTTGATGATTGTATACATGTGGCTGAAGCCACCACTGTGGACACCTTTGCTCTGGATGACACTATGTATTTTGTAAAACTCCCATATTTTGGACAGCTTTTAAATGATGAATGTACTTAGGTTTAATCTTGTTATTTGAAAAGAAAGTATTAGCAAACTTTATTTGCAAAAGAGTTTACCGACCGTATTTTATTTATTATTTTCACGTGACGACCTAAAGTAATGGCTGGTATACTCTTCCTTTTGAAACATCAAAATAGTTTAGAGATTACGAGTGGTAAGAAAGAAATGACTCCGAATAGAGTTGTGAACTGGCCATTCAGGACTCTATAATGAGGATTTTCCTTCTGCACCTAATTATTGTGAAAAGAGAAAGAAATGAAAAAGAAAAAGAAGAAAAAAAAATTACCATGGTTTTTGTTATTTAAATCATTACTATTAAACCAATCATTATTTTGGGGACGCCACAGTTCTCATGCGGTTTGTTGGAAGGGACAAAAATACTACTTTCAGTGTGGACGTTGTGGGACCTCTACACCAAAGGGCAGTCCTAACCATAAGGCACCATATTTTTACCATTGATGTCTCTGAAGATATGATTCAACAAAATTATCAACTGGTAGGTGTTTCTTAATTTAATCATAATCCTTTATATTATTTATTGTTAACTTCTTATATTTAATCACCGTGTTCCTTCTAACCTAGGTTCTGCCACCAGAGGCTTCAATTTATTTAATTGCATCAAAAAAATATATGGTTGTGGATCGTGGTAGTGGTAGGCATCAGAAATGGATGATTACCATGAACAATGGCCTGTCATGTGTTGCTGATGTGTGGATTCATTATTTAGATGAGTGTCATTTGAAGGCTGGAGATGAGGTCATCTTTTTCTACAACATTGACCAACATCTATGGGAGGTCCTTTATAGGAAGCAGGTTACATGGGATGACACAAAGGATGAAGCTGACTCCCCTTGAAGAAATATTTAATTACTTATCTTTGTTTTATTTTGATATATTATGTCTTTAATTTAATTACCCTCGGGTAATGAACAATTTTTTTTTTTACTTTTGTTTTTGTTTAGACATTCCTATCAACAGTACAAATATTATTATGTTTTATTCTATGTTTGTGGGTTTGATTTTTCTATGCTATATTTATTATTTAGTTAGATTCAATTTTGGTTGTTTCCAAATAATATTACTTGGGCTTTCGAAAAAAACCTGCACTTTAGTGAAGGTGGTTGTTCACCTTTGCAGAACCAAGGGACAATGAAATGTAGATCTTCAAATGCTTCAAGTACATGTAAGTTATTTTTCTTTGTCTACTTTATGATTCATTTTTATTTACTTATTGTATACATTTATTGTTGCATACCATTGAAGTTGTCGAGACCTATTGTTTGGGATCAAAGACCCTGATTCAAGATGGAACCTTATATTTTATGTGTTTGACATTGTTCTTTGAATTATAATTGCATTAACCGTCTTTTCACATAATGTTACATCTTTTTACATTAGCAGCCTTTCCGGTCTATATTATGTGTTTGAATATTTAAATTAATTTTTTGTACATTTTTTAAAAGATTATTAATATTTAACAATTAACAAATCTCAAATATGAGAATAAACATGTTGATAATATTCAAATAGGAGTATGAGCCCGGACGTTCCCACACGCAAAACTCTAGTTAATTTAAAACTTACCCCAAATGAAAAAAAAATCCCTTTCCACTTTTCCAGTCAAAAAGGTTAGGACACTATCTGAGTTTTGTTACTGAAATAATCCTTAGATTGAAGGGTATAATTGTAGTTGAACAGTTGAAACATGGACATTCATCTTCCTTCGCTGTGAGCACGCTTGTGTTGAAAAAGTGCCGAAACATTTGCGCTAACTATTCTATTGTCTTGTTCTTTTCCACTTTCCACTCTTCACTTCTTAACTAACCTCACAGATGGAACCGGAAGAAACCGCCGCCGCCGCCGCCGACGGAAGCGGCGACGAGGGGCTGCTCGGGCTAGACAGCGGCAGCGGCGGCGGTGGAAGGGACAGAGTGAAGGGTCCATGGTCGCCGGAAGAGGACGTCATTCTGAGCCGTCTGGTGAGCAAGTTCGGCGCGAGAAATTGGAGCCTCATCGCGCGCGGGATCAGCGGAAGATCCGGCAAGTCGTGCCGGCTCCGGTGGTGCAACCAGCTCGATCCCGCAGTCAAGCGCAAACCCTTCACCGGTACGTAATTGGTTTGAATTTGAATTTGAATTTGAATTTGGTTTTGTTTCGGTATGGTTTAATTTGATTTTTTTCGAAAATTGACCTTCCGAGTGTAGAGATGGAAATGCAATAACGGAAATGGTTTGAATTTTACTTATAATGTTTCATGTATTAAGATCTTTTGTTTTTAAAGTTTGATGGTTTTGTGGTTCATTTTTTGAATTTGCTATGTGCATTACTGTTCCTTAATGGATAAGTCACATTTTTGCTTTGCTGTTTATGAATTATTATCATGTTGTTACCCAGGGTGATGGTGTTATTGAGATGGTGGTTGGTAGTTATCATTGGCTACAGGGTATGACTGATACCTGTGATTGTTATTTGTGTAGAGAACTCTTTGTGTCTTGTACTTAAAATGGTTATGGCGGTGTACGCTACTGTGTGTTTGGATTGGTCTTGCTCACAGGCTATGTTAGTTTTTGTCGTTTTACAAGAGGACTCACGTGGATTAGGACTTATGAGAGACTGATCTTATTATGGATAGGTTTAGTCTGACATTTGGAAAATTATGAACTTGATGTCCTGGATCGTCGTAAATTGAGTTCCAAGTGAATTTCATACTTAGTATGGGTATTCGCTATACTATAACAGTGTCTTGTCATGCACTGAGTTGGTTTTGTGTCTGGTTCGTTTTTGTTATTTTTGATTTTGAACATAGGAATTCCATTTATAATAATGGTTAAATAAAGTGTCTTTTGATCCTGAGTGCTGTTTTTGTTTTTGTCTTGTTCCAACTTAAAATTTTCAGATTTTTTGGTCAATCCAAGGTTTTAAATTGTGATTGCAGTTGTGGTTTCATCACAATCCTCGACATTGTGGAAAAATGTGGCTAATGCGGTCATGGTGAGTAAAAAAACCTTGACATTGCAGCCACAATTGCAGTTGCAGACAGTTAATCCCTATTTTCTTATTTCTTGTCAAACCATTTTCTTTTTAAAGTCTAATTCTTAGAATGTAATGTGAGATAATTTGACGAATTCACTGCATGTATATAATGTATAGCGAGCTAGCTAAAATGACATCCCATCAAGTTAAATGAATAAATTCATGTCTAAAAGCTTTAGCTCAGGCCTCAGGAAGTACCGAATTTCTTTGGAGACTATTGGTTAAAGGTGATAAAGTTTATAGATTTAAGAAAAGGAACACTTCTGTTAATGCTTTGCTGATTCACAAATGGAGAGCAAAGGAGTGAACCATTCTTCCAAGGTTCCCCTTATACAACTCAGATGCTGATTGATTTTCCAGAACTAACAAATATGAATGTTTCCACTTCTACCTAAGCCAAGACTATAATCTTATCAACTTTAGCATCCCAACCAATTCTATAACTACACTAACTACCTATTCTCTGGGCCTTATCAATATCATCTGCTCAACGTTCAACCTTATCGGCTTGTCCACAATTTCCAGATGGTGTTTACACTATATCCTTCCCAGTGTGTTTTGCCTGTGCCACCAGGATTCCAAAATCTTGTATGTACTCGTCAATAAATCCATTTGCTGCAAGGTAGGTAATCTTTCATACAAACTGCACAATTGTCTTCCTGGGAACCTTTGAACCATAGCCACTGTCAAATTTTCCCAGGTCAAATCTGATGTCTTCTTTCTCAATAACACGAACAAATGCCCTGCTGACCCCTCCATGATCATGAATGTGAATTGAAACTTCTCATTTGGCTTCATTTGTTGCACTTTGAAGATTTTCTCAACTTGGGCAATCTGACTCACCCGGTTGCTGCCATGGATGTTGGGCAATTCAATCTTTCTAGCCCAAGATTTTGATTCATCACAGAAGGACTCATAATTGGCTTCTTGTTATGACTCTGTTTTCTCCATATTCAGTCTTCACATGTGTCTTGTGAGTGGGTTGTTCATGGTCTTCTTGCTCCTTGAATCTTTTGCCCTGTTTCTTCATTCACCTATCCACTGATTGTTGAACTTCTTCAGTACCAACTATAATTAGCCGAATTAGAGGCCAGAGAAAGTAATTGTGCCCTGTGACCATCAGTTCTCTTTGTTTAAGAACTCCCCCTTGTTCTTCAGAGCTTTCATCCCGTGTTCCATGTCAACCCATAAGGGATCTAGTATTTGGGTTAAAATTGTTAGAGACACAACATAAAACTTCTTAGGCTTTAGAAAGAGTGCTGAGCATTAGAGAAGAGAGAAATAACATTTCTGTAATGGTTAATTGAATAACGGACCAAAGGACATAATCCTTCTTCCAAAGATTTCCCTTCAAGGCTATCCTTTTACGACTAAGCTACTGCCCAGCTTCCCAAAACTAACAAATCTGATTTCTGCCCTGCTCCTACTATTTAGGCCAAGTCTCTATTTTTAACTATTTCAACTGGCCAACTAACTTTATTACATTAACAAAATATTCTGTAGCCCTCATCGCTTCTTGATCCGGGGTTCAAAACCCACTGAGGCCAATTTGCTTCGTATTTAGCCTATGTTGTCCTTGCTGACACTAGATCATGGACCTCACTTTTAAAAAAGAGAGAAAAAAGAACAAATGCTAATTCAAAATAAATTATTCTCCAAAATTGACATAAAATGGGCAACTCAGGGCACGAGGCTCTCACCTGGTGGGGTTTGGGGACTTTGAAATCAAGGAGACTATTTCCCAGATTTGAACTCATAACCTCTAGAGGTCACAAAGTGGCGACCTTACCATTTCGTCAAGGCTCACCCTCAAAATGATATAATGATAAATAACTTTTGAACCAAATACACTGGATGATAATCCCCGATTTTGTAAAGATACTATAACATGTGGGAAGCAGGAGGGAAATTTGGCGTGAGTCTGTTACAAAGGAAGGACACATGGCTGATGATCCGCATGTGGGGGTCAGAAAAAGCACACGCGTTAGGAGGGAGAATATAAGGCTGCATGAATACTCACTTTGAGGCATGTTGAAGGTGAAAATTCTTCCTGATTGCTTCTCTGATCCTTCTGATATATTCCTTCTTCTCTGTACTCCTTTATAAACCTTTTCAGCTCTTCTTTAATCTTCAGGTGTTACTCTGAACTGGTGCTGGTCTCATTGCAGAACGCTGACCTTGCATTATTGATTCTGTCTCGTTCCTTTTGCTGTTGTCGTTATTTCGGTTTCGTTGTGAACACTGTTCCTTTGTTTGTTATAAACACTATTTTCTTCTATCAATACAAATTATACGTTTCATTGGTGCTTTCATTGTCATCATGGCCGAGCATAATGAACGTACCAGGCTTCAACAACTTCAGTCCTAAGTTTCCGCCCTCACATCTTGGATGGAAGAACAACGTTCTTGTGATCAAAGTTTTCACGATCGTTTTGATCAATTCCAAGCTGACAATCAAGCTCGTATGTATTTGATGCAGAGATCAATTGATCTGTTGATTCAGAACCAAACAACGGCCAATGGTGGTTCGAACTCACAAGGTTGTAATTCCAACACTCCAGTCTTGTCACCGACGCCAATTTCAATAAATTCTGTTGTTAAGGAGATTTTATTGGGTTTTCTGCATTTTGATGGACAAACTCCAGTCATGGAATGGATTTTCAAGGCAAAGAAATTCTTCAACTATCATAATACTCCAGATTAGGATCGTGTTGATATAGCTTCCATTCATTTTGAGAAAGATGTAATTCCATGGTTTCAGATGCTGCAGAGAATGGAGATGGTGAATACCTGGATTGAGCTTCGACGTGCGTTGGAATCTCAGTTTGGTCCTTCGCTTTTTGATTGTTCTATGGCAGAGTTATCCAAACTTCAACAAAAGGGTTTATGTCATTAGCTCATAGATCTGATGGTTTGACTCCTGAGGCCTTACTTAATTGTTTCATTAGTAGATTGAACAAGGACATCCGTAGAGATGTGGTTGCCCAGGCTCCTAATTGTATGAGGAGAAGTATGTTACAATGCCTATTACTCGTTCTACTCCATTTTCACCTAGATACTCAAACTTGTCTTCTTCTAATACTCATAATAATGTCCAAAAAAATCCAGTGAAAAATAGTTTACCCCCATTGCTGCCCACTCCAAATGTACCTCCTATTCAAAATACTTCAGTAAAAAAAAAAACTCCTGCTGAGATGCAATTGAGAAGAGAGAAAGGCCTATGTTATTTCTGTGATGAGAAGTTTTCATTCAACCATAAGTGTCCTAATAGACAGTTTTTGTTGTTACAATCTGAGAATGATGATGCTGAGCTTGAACCTCATGATAGTGAAGACAGATTTGATAGTGTGGCTGATAATGCGGAGGTGATTCTTGAGGATCATCACTTGTCATTGAATGCTTTAAAAGGTGGTGTGGGTGTAGGTACAATTTGATTTATGGCTTATATTGATAAACTTCCAATGAAGGTTTTGGTGGATGGAGACAGTTTAGACAATTTCTTACAGCCAAGAGTGGCTAAATTTCTCAAATTACCTGTGGAACCAGCACCTTTTTTTAAGGTTATGGTGGGAAATGGGAATTATATGGAAGCTGAAGGAATGATTAGCAAGTTAACTATCAAAGCTCAAAATGCCAGGTTTCAATTGCCTGTGTTTTTATTACCAGTATCAGGTGCTGATCTCATCTTAGGAGCTAGTTGGCTGGAAACTATTGGTCCTCACATAACTGATTATGACAAGTTACAATTGAAATTTATGTATGATGGAAAATTTACGACCTTACAAGGAGAGAATGATATAATTCCAGGACAGACTTATTTACATCATATCAGGAGGATGTTGAATACAGATGCTGTTGCTGAGATTTTTACCATGCAATTAATTGAGCCCAATTCTGTACAATTTCCTTTATTGGAGTTGCCCACTGATATGGAACCTAAATTGGCCTTACTTCTGCATTCTTATAGTGCTGTGTTTGGAACTCCTACGTCATTACCTCCTCCATGAGCTCATGATCATTCCATTCCCTTAGTGGATGGTTATCAACCTGTTAAGGTCAAACCTTACAGGTATCCTCACAGCCAGAAGGAGGAAATAGAGAAATTGGTGAATGGTATGCTTGAAGAAGGAATTATTCAGCCAAGTAAAAGTCCTTTTTCCTCTCCAATTATTTTGGTAAAAAAAAAGATGGATCTTGGAGAGTATGCACAGATTATAGAGCACTTAATGCCATAACTATCAAGGACACCTTTCCAATTCCAACTGTTGATGAATTAATTGATGAACTTTATGGGGCAGTCTTCTTTTCCAAGCTGGATTTAAGATCCGGTTATCATCAGATTCTTCTTAATTCTGAATATAAACACAAAACCGCTTTTAGAACACATCATGAGCAGTATGAATGGCTAGTTATCTCATTTGGTTTGACCAATGCCCCAGCCACTTTTCAGAGTTTGATGAATGACATTTTCAAAGGTGCTTTAAGAAGATTTGTTTTGGTATTCTTTGATGATATTCATATATTCAGTCCTTCATGGAAGGATCATTTGTCTCATTTGGAATTTGTGTTGAGCATTTTGAAGCAGCATCAGTTATTTGCTAGATTCTCTAAATGTACTTTTGGAGTTAGAGAAATTGATTATTTGGGACACACCTTATCAGGAGCTGGTGTAGCAATGGAGACAACGAAATTACAAGCTGTTTTGGATTGGCCATTACCAAATTCTCTTAAGCAATTAAGGGGATTTTTGGGCTTGACAGGATATTATAGAAGATTTGTGAAAGGTTATGCTACAATAGCAGCATCCTTAACAACTGATCTTTTAAAGAAGGACTCATTTAAGTGGTCTGCAAGTGCAAGTGCCACTACTGCCCTTAATAAGTTGAAGGAAGTTATGACTTCAGCTCCAGTCTTAGCCATTCCTAACTTCAAGGAACCTTTTGTACTAGAGACTGATGCTTCAGCTACTGGAATTGGGGCTGTATTAAGTCAGAGTGAACATCCAATTGCTTATTTTTCCAAAAAGCTATAATCTAGAATGCTAAAACAATCTGCTTACATTAGAGAGTTTCATGCCATTACGGAAGCTTTGGCTAAGTTCAGACACTACCTATTGGGCCATAAATTCATTATCTGTACTGATCAGAAAAGCTTGAAGGAATTATTAGAGCAAAGGTTGCATACTCCTGATCAACAGCAGTGGTTACCCAAATTTTTGGGATATGATTTTGTTATTCAATACAAGCTAGGTAGGGAGAATATTCCTGCTGATGCATTGTCCAGAAGTTTTTCTATGGCGTGGTCTGAAGCAGTTGGAGTGTGGATGACTCAAGTAGCAACATTAATTAAGGAGGATGCTATTCTGGCTGCACTTTATAAACAATGTATAGAGGGAACTGTGTCAGGAACTGAATATACAGTTAAGGATGGCTTGTTGTTTTGGAAAGGCAGGATGATGATTCCTTTGAATGAGGCATTGAAACAAAAAATTATGCACGAGTTTCATGCTTCTAAGATTGGAGGTCATGAGGGAATCACCAAATCAGTTTCCAGGATTTGTAAACAATTTTATTGGCCCAAAATGCAGCAAGATATAAGGGATTTTGTGAGAAAGTGTATTATTTGCCAACAAGCCAAGGTAGAACAAGCGTTGCCAGTTGGCTTATTACAACCACTGCCAATTCCTCAAAGAATTTGGGAGGACATTGCTATGGACTTTATTACGCATTTGACATCTTCATATGATGCCTTTATTGTTAATATAGTAAAGATGCATGGCTTTCCTAAGACCATTGTCTCAGATCGAGATCGTGTTTTTATCAGTGCTTTCTGGCAACAGTTATTCAAAGCCCAGGGCACCACATTGGTTATGAGTTCTGCTTATCACCCTTAGTCGGATGGCCAAATGGAGGTGTTGAATAAGACACTAGAGATGTACTTGAGATGCTTTGTGTTTGATCATCCTAAAGCCTGGTTTGAGATGCTTCCTTGGGCTCAATTTTGGTACAACACTTCCTTTCATCACAACATTGGTATGTCTCCCTTCAAGGCTGTTTTTGGTAGGGATCCACCATCTGTTATTCCTTATGAATGTAATTCGAAAGATCCAGTTTCTGTGCAAGATTCTTTGATTACTCGAGATGCTTTGTTACAACAATTGAAATCTAATCTTTTACGAGCCCAAAATTATATGAAGCAAAATGAAGATAAGAAAAGCAGGGATTGTCAATTAGAAACTGGAGATTTGGCTTTGGTTAAAGTACAGCCCTATAGACAGCACTCAGTTGCATTGAGAAAAAATCAAAAATTAGGAATGAAGTATTTTGGTCCATTTGAAGTGGTGGATCGAATTGGCACAGTGGCATATAAGTTGAAATTGCCTGAAATAGCTCGTATACATCCTGTTTTTCACATTTCTGTATTGAAGAAGTTCATTGGTAGCTCAAAGCATCCTTATTTACCATTACCATTAACAGTGGGTGAAAGTGGTCCGATGGTTCAACCCATAGTAGTATTGGATTCAAGGGTGTTATTGAGAGACTCTTCCCAAGTGGAACAGGTGCTGATTCAGTGGGAAATTGCTGGTCCTGAGGAAGCTACATGGGAGGATGTGACTTGGGTTAAGGCAAGTTATCCTCACTTCAACCTTGAGGACAAGGTTGTTTTTAAAGGGGAGGACAATGTAACATGTGGGAAGCAGGAGGGAAATTTGGCATGTGAGTCTATTACAAAGGAAGGACACGTGGCTAATGATCCGTATGTGGGGGTCAAAAAGAGCACACGCGTTAGGAGGGAGAATATAAGGCTGCGTGAATACTCACTTTGAGGCATGTTGAAGGTGAAAATTCTTCCTGATTGCTTCTCTGATCCCTCTGATATTTTCCTTCTTCTTTGTACTCCTTTATGAACCTTTTCAGCTCTTCTTTAATCTTCAGGTATTACTCTGAACTGGTGCTGGTCTCGTTGCAGAACGCTGACCTTGCGTTATTGATTCCGTCTCGTTCCTTTTGTTGATACGTAGTCGTTATTTCGGTTTCGTTGTGAACACCATTCCTTTGTTTGTTATAAACACTATTTTCTTCCATCAATACAAATTATACGTTTCAGATACCCAACGTATATTGGCTTCCATTCATTATATACTTTAGGATGAGATTGTGTAATATTATAAAGGACAAAACTTTGGTACAGTAACTGATAGTACTTTTCTCCAGTAAAATTATTACACTGGTTACCAAGATGTCAATTTTAGTTGCTGAGATGAAATTGATGGCTGCACTGAAGGTGGACACTTGACATCGCTTATTGAAATGAAATATGACCCTTGCTAATTTGATTGAAGAACAGTATGACCAATACCTTAGTACTATATCTTAGCTTTGACCCATTGTTAATTTAATTTATGGTTAGTTAATTAGATATTTCAATTGTGTCATCGCAAGTAATACTCCGACTATAATACTCCGCAACTAATTAGATATTTCAATTGTGTCATCGCAAGTACTATATCTTAGCTTTGACCCTTGCTTTTTGGAAGCACCGACTATAATATATTCACATCGCTGATTGTTTTATACTTACATCATTTGTTGGGTTGCCTTTAATCAACTTGTGTCTATATTTGTGTACACTGATCTTAGGTCTGACTGTTGACTTAAGGGATGATGATCTGCATTCTTGTAGTCATGTGTTTTCTGTATAGAAAGGACATTCATGAATAGAATACAGCTATCATGATCATAAAAGTGTGGTGAATTTAAAGTATAGAACATACTTATGCTTATGCTCACAGTTACACCTAAAAATAGCATACACAATTTTAGATTATAAAACTGAGGTTGACAGGTGGTGAAAGAGCAACTGATCTTATGTATCTTTCATTTTTGGAGGTAAAAACCTATTAGATAATGAAAAAGCTCAATGCTTGGGATAGGTTATATCATGTAAATAACTTTTAGTAATGGTTTGCAATGATAATCAAGAATGTGGTATTATGCATACATCTCATTTCATTTGTCAAACTGTCTCTGCTTTTGTTTGTTGACTATTAAAATTTAGTCCTCTTTTTTGTGCTAATTTTATATCTATCTATGCATGATATTAAAAGTTTAATTACAGTTTCCTGCAACAATTATATTATAATAAATTCAGGATCTAAAATGAGAATCCGCAGACCAAAATGGCCTTTGGGAAAGAATGAGATTACAGAATTCTTTGTTAATTTTTTTTTCTTTTTCTAAAAACTCAAGTACCTCACTTTCAATACTAATCACCAGCTGTAGTAGCAACAACAACAACAATCATCATTGTCATCATAATAAGAATATTGTGAAGAGAGTGTTTTTTTTGGAACATTTCTGTTCCCTTGTGATAAATCTCCTTACTCTCACAGATGACTTTTCTGCAACCTGCAGTAACGAATAAGCCACAATTTTTTTTGTTTTGTGCAAATTTCCTTACCTGGAACAAATTATAACTGTCTACATTATCTTATGACACAGGTCATAATAAATCCTATGTACAGGAAACATGCATTCCATTGAAATATGTTGGTAATCTACATTACAGCATGCATTATATGTTACATTAGAATTATATGATATATTTACTTAGAAAGTTTTGGATTTCATCTATTAAATCTTATCATGTTACTTTCCTAAAGATATAGGCTTAACAAAATACAACTCTTTTCAGATGAGGAGGACCAGATGATAGTTGCTGCTCATGCAATCCATGGGAACAAATGGGCAGCCATTGCCAGGCTTCTACCAGGAAGAACAGATAATGCGATTAAGAACCACTGGAATTCCACTCTGAGGCGTCGGGGAGTTGGACATGATACGATTAAATTAGAATCTGGCAGCTTCATGGAAGATGTTAGCTTGGAGAAAGCAAAAGCATCATCAGAAGACACTCTATCATGTGGGGATGTTTCTTTGAAATCCTCAGAAGGGAGAGATGTCAGTTCTATGGAGATCATGGATGATAAATCTGATGGCAAAGCACAAACTGAGGGTCAATTACACCATGAAGTCAAGGACCCACCTACCCTTTTTCGGCCAGTAGCACGCGTGAGTGCTTTTAATGTATACCACTCATTTGATGGTACGCAGCCTTCAACATCAATTCCAAGATCTGTTTCAATGCAAGGACCCGTTTTACAATCATCAAAACCAGATATGGAATTTTATAGAGCGCTTGAAGGAATTTTTGGTGATCAGTCAGTGCCTCACCAGTGTGGCCATGGCTGCTGTGCTGCTCCAAATGGTAGAAAGTCCGAAAGCTCTTTGTTGGGACCAGAATTCATTGAATTTTCGGAACCTCCATCTTTCCCAAATTTTGAGTTGGCTGCAATAGCTACAGACATTAGTAACCTTGCTTGGCTTAAAAGTGGGTTGGAGAGTAGTAGTGTCAAAATAATGGGCAACACCTCTGGCAGGGTAGTATCTAATGGATCTCAAGTACATATTGGCCATTAAAGTGCCAAATAGATCATCATTCCTATTCTGAGTGAGGACTGGATAATGGGTATGATAAAGGCTTTAGTAATGACAATCTATTTTCCTTCCAAATGTAATTAGGCAATCAAAGTTATGTGAATCACTGCTATAATGTAAATGGATTCACTAGGTAAAAGGAGGTTCATAAGTTCAAGGAACAATTATTTTGTTTTTTGGGGTGTTGACTGATTAGGACTTGATTTGGGACCCTGTAATTGCTAAAATGTTCGTCGTAAAATAGGCCAATAGGGTAAAATTACTTGCATATCAGTCAGTTCGAGTTGCTGCTGTGATGCTGTTCACTTTCTAAGAGTAAAACTCATTTATGTTAAAAGGCAATTGCAGCTTAGAGAAATCAGAAGAGTTATTGTTTTCTGTTGTGAATGGCCTAGGCTTTACTAATGTTGCTCAAATATTGGTCACGCATGATTTTAAGTTCCAACTATCTCGTGCAATGCTTACTACCATCTACCATGCTATTATCATTGTTAACTACTCGCCCTGGTCTTAAATACAAGAAAAAACACATTATTTTGTCTCAAATATAAGCTAAATTTATTTTATTTAATGCTATTATTTTTAAAATATCTTTCATTTAATTGATATGTTAGTTGCAATGATTCTTTTGTATTCTTAATATTAAGTTCCAATGAAGAGTAAGTTAGAAAAAATACTTTTTAATTGAAATTAATGCAATTGAATGTGATTAACTAACTTTTTTAGTGTATCATAATTTTTTTCTTCTTCTTATATTTGAGACCAGAGGGACTACATGTAATACTTGTATTATACATGTCACCTAATTCACATGATTGATCAATACGAACATTGGTCTTACATTTTAGATGTTTTTGTTCCTCCAATTGTGGTAAACTATATTTACATGAAAGTTAGTGCTGATAATAATGGGGTATTGACTAATAACTACTCCCTTTGCTTATTATAATGTAAAAATTAAAAGTGTAGTTTGATCCTTTTATATGGTTTAATTTAAAATGTTTTAGGCATTAATAATTTTTTCATTAAAATACTTTTAAGAAAAATCAATTCTAGAATAACATGCCAGTGAGAGAAACAAAATTCATTAATATTTATAGTTTTGTTCATCGGGATAGTTTTGGAAGAAAAAATATACTAATTTAAGATAAATTCAATGCTTGTATAAACAAATAATATAAGAAGGGGGGTTGAATTGTGTTTTTAGAAATTTAAAAACTTTTCTTAGACTAATAGCATGTGTTATTGTCTTATGTAAATAGACCAAAATCACTTAGATATCTAACTATGTTAGACGATGATAAAAACAATTTTCTTTGTAAAACAAAACAATATATAAAATCTAAAAACAAATTCAAATCTCTTGTCAGTTAAAGCAAAAGAGAGAAGAACATAAAGAATTATACTAGTTCATCTCGAATTTGAGACTACATCAAGTTCTTAGCAACCACTAAGGTTTCACTAACTTATCAAAGTTACAAGTGTTCATTATCACTTCTGACTCTTACACTTGCAAGCTCTATCCCAAGCCTGACTTAAGCCCAATATTCTTTGTTCTACAAGTCATTGTTGGCTCTAAACAAATCAACAAGATTTAATTGAAGATTGCACACTGACTAAAATGCGATCGTCTTACAGACAAATATATCATACGACATTTTTAGTATTTTCTCTCATGGTATGCAAAGTGTTTTAAGAGCTTAGTATCTTTACAAGAAAGAATGAAAGAATAAGATTGCGCAAATGATTTGTGGCGTGTTTCTTCAAAGCTTTTCCTATATATAACATTCATCTCCAAGTATCTGTTGTCTCACAACGGTTGAATTCTTCCATCTATTCTTCGTTTGAAGCCTTGACTCCATTGAAGCATTTAATGCTTGCATTAAATGTACATCTCTTCTTAATGCAAAGTCTATGATGATAGGTTAGTGTGTCTTGTACTTCAGTAGAAAAATCACTTCTTTCATCATAGAAGGTCTGCAACAACAAAGTAGATCAACGTATTCCAAAATGGGAACTTCATTTATTTTTCAGAAGACTTTGATAGATCATCAGAGAATATTTTTTGCTTGAAAGAATCTACACATAGTATTAATGAAGGTCTTAAATGTTATACCAGATCGTCTTATGGGTATATCGTCTGAAATGTCAGGCACCCAAATACAAATCATGATCTAATAGCATATAAGATACAACTTTTATCATTTGTATTTATTTGCATCTAATTAAATTAGGAATCCTTATTCATCTTTAAAATATAAAAGTGTTTTGAATGAACAATGCTCTCAACTAAATTAATAATTTTTTTAATTTTAATAAATTAGTTAATTGGACCTTATAATAAGGATTAGATGAAATATTTTTCTTGCTTAAAAACCACTTTGCAAGATGATGTAATATAAAACTTAAAATAAATATTTTTATATGTCTTGTTACTTTTAAAAATTTAATTTAAATGCATTGTTATCAAAATATATTAGTATTTTAGATTTATGATAAATAATGTATAGATTAAATTAATCTGCAAGGTTTTTAATTATATGAGTTTTTAATTAGATTCATAAATTATTTTTTAATTAGATTCTTAAATTTGTATTTATTTTTTAATTAGATTCTTGGGAGGATTTAATTAAACCTTGTCATAGTTCAAGAATGTAATTAAAAATTGTGAAGTTTAAGAACGTAATTAAAAAGGTTTAGAGATGTATTTAAAAATTGTCATAGTTGAAGAACGTAATTGAAAATTGTTAAGTTTTTGTACTTCAATATTTTCACCTTGTTGGCCAGTATTCTTACATATGCAGCTTTGTAAGTTTTAAATTCAGTATTTCTCAATCCGCAAAAATTTGAACTAAAGACATTCAAATAGATAAGAGATTAAAAAAATCTATAAAAAAGTAAAAAAAAATGCTTATTTTTTTTGCTAAAAAGTAAAAATGCTATTGTCGAAGAAAAATAACTAAAAATATTCTTGTTGAAGAATGACAGCTAAAAATCCTCTGGTTTTCTAGTTATTTTAATCATATGTACATATTTTTTTACCTTTGCAATGCACAACATAAATATTTGTTTTATATAACTAAAATTTATAATAAATAAATACTTTTAAATATATAAACTACATTATAATTAAATTTGTACTAAATAATACTTTTAAGCATATCAATTATATTTTAAATTTGTGATAAATAATTTATAATATGATACGATATTATTTTTAACTATTGAGAATTATTTTTTTAAAAATTTGATTTAGAAATAAAGATTAAAAAATAGATTTAAAAAATAAGAAAACCTTTTAAAAAACTCTTAAAAACACTCTTATTTAATTATAGGTGACATTTATAAGAAAGAAGTTGTAATGTATAACTTTATCTTTCTCCCTTTTTTTATATGATTTTTCTTCAATTTTATTTCCAGGTGCAAGATTCAAGGATTTTTTTTTCATCATAATTAAGATCTTTAATTTATGGATAGGACTCCGATATATACTTTATAAGTTTTGATCTTTGGATTCATTATAAAATTAAAAATTGTCCTTTGCTTTAATTGTGTATCTATAATCTTGTCAAACCATTCTGAAGATAAAAGCACAGAAAACAGAAGACAGAAGAAAAGACAGTGTTGTCAATAACATGAAATCTTTGATCTAATTTAGTTTCCGTTTACCATCGGTCTTTGTTCTCTTAGACAGGTTTGAGTGGTCAATTTTGGATCCAAAGTAACCTTTCACTTTATCCAATCCCAAATTCCACTAATTTCGAGGGAAAAGATGTGGAACAAATCAACCAAATTGTCCAACAGATCATGGGAAGTGGTTTAGAATCGCTTTCGCATGTTAAAGGTAGAACCAATACTTGGTCAAATTGAAGAACCATATGTCACGTACCCAGTTTCTTTTTTGAAAAAAAAAAAAACACATGTTACCATTAAAGTGTATGTAGGGTCGGTGTAACAATAAGTAAGAACTATTTGAAAAAAATTATTATTTCAAATAAAAATTATACATTAAACTTTTTTTTTGAAAGAATATATTAAATCTTTTTTGAAAGGATACATTATTTTTTTTTCTTTTTAATATATGGTCTTTTTGCTAATTATATGATTTTTTTTGTTAACATATAAGATATTTTTGTTTTATAAAAGTTAAAGATCAAATAATTATTTTAGGCTTAAAACTCAAATTTCATTTATGAGAAGAAAGATGATTAATAATAATAACATTATCTATTAAAGATTGTGTATTTATTATAAATTTTTTGATATTATATTTAATTTTTATGGATAAAAAATATATTATTTATTAACGATTGTGGTGAGATGCTATAGGATGATACTGTAAGGTGCACCTGAATTATGGATAGGAAAAGCTGAATTAGTAGAAGGGCTTAATTCTTAATATATGGTATTCCTGACAGAAATATGCAGACGATCATCATTGTGTTGCTCAGCATTAGTTCCTAACATCTTGTACTGTTTTTTCACTTTCTTGTATTGCATTTTCTGTCTCTCATATTCACCTTCATTTTATGTGTTCCGCAACGAGAGATTGAGAAATTTCTATTCCAATTTTATCTCACTTCGCTAATTAACCACGGACACTTACTACATAATTATTTTTTATCATTCACTTACTACATAATTTAATAATGTTTTCGGTTCATTAAGAGAAATAAATACTCATTAATTTGAAATTTGATAAAAAAAAATATTTCTGTGAGAGATCAAATTCAGGTAGTATTTACAATTTAACTTTAATTTTAACATATTAATATTTTATATCAATAGTTTGGTTTAATATTTTTAAGTTGATAAGTAAAGAAGAAGTTATATAAACCTAATTGTTCACATTCAATAAAAGAAAACTTCATGTCGAGCTCGAGTTTGAAAAAATTATATTTATGTCGGTTCGATGTTTTTATTTACTTACATAACTTTTCAAGAAATTTTTTCATTGATAATATAAAATAAAATTGTATTGTCATTCAATTACAAATTATCAATATATGATAATTTTATTAAATTTTATAATAATTATCTTAAAATTCATATTAATTATAATTTTTATTTATTAATATTGTAAAATGTTTTATACATATGAACTCTATTCTTTTCAATAAAACTTTTACATATACCTCTTTTCGTTGTTGATATGAGAAATGGATTTTGTGACTTTCGTCTTAGATTTGGCCTATATCGTGTAAGGTCTTATGTGTTTGTTTTCCTTTATGAGTGTTGTGTTGTTGCCTTCGAAAACATTGTTCTTAGTGACAATGATATATCGAGTACTTTACATAATCCACTATATTCCAATTACTCGAACACAACACGTAGCTTCAATAGTCTTTTTTTGTAGTACATTTAAATATATTGGTATGGACATGTTAACAACCATAAGTGTCATATTCAGATCAAATAGCGAAAACAAAAAAGAAAATAAATTTCAAAGGTACCTACCTCCTACCATTGCTATCAGCATTCTTTACCCTTCACAATTTTAGCTTTCTAGACATTCACTCGCTTAAACTCGATGGTGTATTTTTTCCGAAGAGAGGAGTAGGCTTGGTGATCAAAACTGAGAGCACCCGATTCTATTTATAGAGCTCTGTCCATCACAAAGTTCAACCTCTGTGGATCAAAACATGGGTATGGATAATAAGATCTTGGGTTGTTGCTTAATGTTGCTCAACGTGCGTTGAATGTGGACAGAAAATGAACCATAATTGAAAATGATTCTTCCCAAAATAGCAATAGAAATTCATTCAAAACAGAGCAAGTTTGTTCCACTAAATAAGGAAATCCAACATTCTCCCACTTGGTCTAATAGGAAACGGAATATATGAGTCATGGTGATAGGTTCTCTAATAGCGAATATTATCTTCCATGTACCACAATATATAAAGTCTCTAAATGCTAGCTCTTAACTTTATGAATAAACCATATACTTATTCCAGATCTAAAATTAATGATATTTCTCAAAATAAATAAATGAATATGTGCTTAAAACCATATGAGAAAACATCAAACTAAATAAGAGTTTCAAAAAATAACAATTGTACTACAATGAAATCACATCATGGAATCAAGTCTCATTCATACTACATGATCCTTAAAATTATTTGGTGGCATGCCTTTAGTCAAAGAATTGGCAATCATCAACTCAGTGCTAATGTGTTCAAAGATCATTTTTTTTAACATGTTTTCTTATGGCTAAGTACTTGATGTCGATGTGCTTATTTCCATTTCCACTTTTGTTGTTCTTAGCCACGAATATCGTAGTAGATTTGTCACAGTACAACTTCAATGGCCTAGAAATAGAGTCCACAACTCTAAGCTCAGACACGAAACTCTTCAACCATACATCATGCGAAGTAGCCTCAAAACTGAAAACAAACTCAGCTTCCATAGTGGAAGTAGCAGTCAAGGTCTACTTGGCACTTCTCCAATATACAACTCCAACAGCTAGCATAAAAATATAACCAAATGTTGATTTTCGTGAATCAACGCAGCCAACATAGTCTGAACCTAAGTAGTCAATCACCTCTAGACAATCAGTTTGTCTGTACATGAGCATGTAATCCTTTGTTCCTAGAAGATATCTCGTCACTTTATTTGTATCTTTCTAGTGGTCAATACTTGAATTACTGTGATATCTTCCCAAAACTCCAACTACATATGCAATGTCAGGTTTGGTGCAAACTTGAGCATATGTAAGGCTTCCAACAACTGAAGCAAATGGAATATTCTTCATGTGTTTCCGCTCAAAATATTTTTCAGGCACTGACTCAAATCAAGTTTGTCACCCTTCACAATGGGAGTTACACTTGGTGAACAATCTTTTGTGTTAAATCCCTCTAAAAATTTGTTAATATAGGTCTCTTGAGACAAACCCAAAATACCTCGAGACCTTCCCTTGTGGATCTTAATGCCAATGACATAAAATGCCTCTCCCATATCCTTCATATCAAAGTTCTTCGAGAGAAATTGTTTCACCTCATATAGAAAATCCATGTCATTAGTTGCAAGAAAAATATCATCCATGTATAACACAAGAAAACAAATCTTACTCCCACTGGCCTTTTGCTATATACATTGATCCATGATGTTCTCTTCAAAACCAAATGAAGTGATGACCTCATGAAATTTTAGATACCATTGGCGGGAGGCTTGTTTCAATCTATAGATGGATTTATTAAGCATATAGACTAAGTGCTCACTATCACTAGAGGAGAATCCTTCAGGTTGTTTCATGTAAACCATTAAGGAGAAATGAGCTACTAATGTCATAATTACTTGGAAAGAATCTTTCTTAGATACAAGAGAAAATGTCTCCGTATAGTTGATTCCTTCTCTTTGAGTGAACTTTTTGGCAACAAGTCTTCACTTATGTCTTTCAATGTTGCCTTGTGAGCCTTTCTTGGTTTTAGAGACCCATTTACAGGAGAAAAAATTTAGGGAAGTCAAGCAAATTAAATTTTTAGCAATACATTTATTAGCATGTACCTATTAATCTTTTTAGAGATAAGTATATATTTATTAGTTTATAAACTTATTGACTTGTTCAAATGATAATTCCATCAACTTATTTAAAGTCTTAATATAAAATTCACCTTTAAATAAATTATTATGTTGAGACTTATATAAATAAAAAATAGGTCAAACATTTAAAAAAAAAACCTATAATAAGTTAATAGGTCAAACTTGAGTCATATGATTATAAAGCAAGTCAAGTTCAAGCAAAGAAAACTTGATTTAACATATTTCCACTCTTAGCTCCAACAAAATTATAGTATTTTAGTGAACTTTAAACAATATACAATTAACTTTCTATATGGGAGTGTATGTGCAAGTGCAAGAACAAGGGAGATCTTATTGATATTTACCACCTTAAAGTTCACAAGGGCCTCACATTTCCACTAACTTCATGAATTGTTAAGATTACATTAGTTCTAAAAAAGAGATACAAGATTGGTCAGGTGTTGAAGGGAAAAGGAAAGGGGGGAAAGCGAGATCGCGGGTTTGAATCCTGCTGCTAGCAAAGGCTAATAATACTAACAATTGACATTCGTCAATTAAAAAAAACAATAGTCCAAAAATATTATAAACTTTAGGTGCAATTGAGCACAGTTAGAGGTGGGAATAGGCCAGGCTAGGTCAGGCTTTGAAAGGCCTGAGCCTAACCTACGATGAATCTTTGAGACCTGAGTCTGGCCTATAGCCTATCAAAGGTTTTTATTTTGACTCGGCCTAGCCTCTTTAAAAGTCTGGCCTGGCCTGATAGCCTTTTTAAAAGCCTTCTTCACAATAAATATTTAATATTTTATGAAGTAGGAACGTAATAGGAAAGTTAAAGAAAAAGGAAAGTCAATCAAAATAATGAGGAATATAAAAAGGCACATGACTCACACCTAAATTGTAATTAAAGTCTTACTTGATTATAAGAATAGAAGTTATGAAGCAGTAATGTGTAATCAAAGTCTGATAGTTTCAAAAAAAAATTAATTGTATCCAAAAAATAATATTATATATTGGTAGCCAGGTCGTAGGCCTCTGTAGGCCGGCCTGGCCTATTCCCACCCCTAAGCACAGTAAGTAGAGAGCATGAGTTGTTAAACATAACATATACCATGCAACAAAAAAACACAATTATAGCAAGAAAGCATCATCACCACCACCTATTGTGCAATCAAGGAGGGAAATACCAAAGAGATTTACACCAATGGGTCATGAGATTCCATACAAGTGAATCTGATGTCACACCTTAACCCAAAACCTTAAGGCTCAGGTTTATGGGTCTTATCCTCACTTATATGATGTTCAACATTTTCATTCCTACCCGATGTGGGAACTCACCTCACACTTGTACCCTAACAATCTCCCCCTTAAATGTGAGTTTCTTCCACATGGTAGTCTCGCCCTCAAGGAAAGTCATTTTCATTCACGAGTATTCCATGGTGGCCCTTAAGGCTTAACCATGGTTTCCCCACCTCGCTTAGCCATTGCCACCAATATGCTCTAATATCTTGCACCTCTACAACGCCTACGAGACCCACTGCCTGGACTCCATGTATGGACTTTCCTGCCAAGAAGACTTTTGATACAAGGGATCTCCATGTACATGAATCAACTATCGTCATCTTAATCATCTGAGTCGATCACCAAGTCGAACCATCCACTCTTATGCCAATTGTTGTACAATCAAGGGGATAAACACCAAAGATATTTTCACCAATAACCTCAAGCACACCACATAAGGAAACTTAACACCACACTTTAACCCAAAACCTTAAGGCTTAGGTTTATAGATCTTATCCTCACTTATATTGTGTTCAACGTTTTAATTCTTATCCGATGTGAGACTTCACCTCATACTTATACTCCAACACCATCTCATAAGGGTGTATGCGGGTCAGTTTGGGTTGGATTTGACCCAACCTAATCAAATTTGAATAGGTTGGGTTGGGTTTATTTTCCAAGAAAAAAACTTGAAACCCAACTCAAACCAACCCATTTGTAAATGGGATTTGTAAATAGGTTGGGTCAGCAGGTCAAAGTATTTAAATTTTCCTGTTAACGCATTTAAAATTCAATACTTTTTATAAGCTAAAATTTTTGTTAACCTCTAATGCATTATTCCAGTGTCCTTTCAAGTTTCAACATGATCGAGGTGCGATTGCGATTTGCAACTGAGTGAGGTGCAATAGAAAGAAGATGAAGTTGAAACCCTAATTTGGTGGGAGTGATTGAGTGAAATCATGAGAAACTAAGAAAAGAAGAGACAAACTCATTCTTAATTACTAAGTTTGATAACAATAGTAATTGATTTTCTAAAATTTAAAAATTTATATTATATATAAATAATAATTTAATACCAATTAAAGGGTCAACAAGTCAGGTTAGTAGATTAATGGGTCCAAATATTAAAACCCATGACTCAACCCAAAACTCAATGGGTTTGAATGTGTTGGTTCATATTTTATCCAAATACAAAAAATACACAACTCAAACTGTTTGGATTAACGCGAATTCGTAGGAGACCCGTACTCGTAAACACCACTACCATCTCATTACAATCATGATTGTAAGAGATTTGATGAGAATTATAATGATGACTTAGACTTTTTCTTTTGTCGCTAATTATTTATTTTTATGTTGCAACTTTTGGATGTTGTGATAACATTCTTGATTCATATACTATAATTTATTCTTATAGTTTATTTATTCATTTAAATTTCTTTTAGCTATCTTAATATGAAATAATACTCCAAGAGTTAGACAATTTAAATTAAAAATTGTTTATACTTTAAATTAATAATTATTATATTTTTTTAAAAAATATTAACAATTATTGATGACTATGGATAATGATTCTCATAAATCTGATGGTTATTAATAAATGACTAAGAATAGACAATAAAAAAATACAGAATGTTATGTTTAGATTACAAGTGAAATAGAAAGAAAAAAAAAAGAATAGGAATAAAAATAAATAAATAGGATGAAAAAGATGTATTATTTAAATGGAAAGAAATAAAAACAAAAGAAATGAAGAAGTTTTCTTTTAAGTGTTTTGGATTAATGGAAATGAAAGTAATTAAAAAGAATTATGGTTAAATAAGTTTTTGATTTTAAACTATTTTAGATTTTTATTTTTAGATCCTTTTAAAAAAATTGTCCATTTTTAATCCCTATCAATTTTTAGATGACTAATTTTAAAATAAAATTTTTTCATATACAACATTTTTCATAAGCCAATCTAAGTTTAATCCAACAACCACTATACTATAGATTCACACAACAAACCTTGTGCACAAAAACCACAACTCTAGAAGCAACAATCTTGTTACTGGCTACTGCTCTTTTGAGTTTCTCACTCATTCAGTTCTAATAGGAATGACTCAAATGTTTTCCCCTAGATCCTCACTTCAATGAGGTTACACAGAGTTTGGAGACTTACATATACTCTCTAAGTTGGACATAAGGTGGGCTCTAATATTATAGTGTTTGACCTTGTCCCTTTTGGCTATTTTTCTTCCTAGCAATTGGCTTCTTTGAATGAAGGTCTTTTTATAGGCTCTGTACTAATTGTTTATGACTCTTGGAGAGAATTTTAAACTTATTCAAATATTATATGAGCTTTCTCTTTCATACAACCATGTTTTGGCTATTTTTACTTATGATTCATGTAGCTTCTGAACTTTTTCATGCTATATTCTATTTGTTGCTCCCATTTTAGCATATATCTAGCACATTTTCAACATTAAATTTTGGCAATCTGTTGATGCTTACTTTTGTCTTAGGGATTACCTTATGACAACTTTTGGTACTTGTCTCGGGTGTTGCGTAACGCCCTTGATTGTCTACTTCTCAGTGGCTCTCATACTACAACACTTTACATGGTGACACTTCACTCAACATGCTTGTTGGTCATAACCCTCCACTGGTCAAAACCCTTCATTTTAGGTGTTTTTTCCTCATTCGCACATTCCCGGGAAACTTCCCAGAACGTCACCATCCCATGATTGCTCCAAGCCAAACATGCTTAATTGTGGAGTTCTTAAGTGATGGGCTACTGAAAAGTAGATGCATCTTGTTAATATAGTATTAAGTCAAAAGACATTTATGGCTTAAAGAAGAATCAGGACTCCTAATCATTTTGATTAGATGCAAATAAATACAAATGATAAAAGATGTGTCTAATATGCTATCAAATCATGATCTGTATTTGTGCGTCTGAAGTTTCAGATGATGTATTCATAAGACGATCTAGTATAGCATTTAAGTAATGCATTTAAGACCTTCATTTAATAATCTATGCTCAAGATTCTTTCATGTAGAAAATATTCTCCTCAGATATGTGAAGTCCTATAGAAAATAAATGAAGCCCACGGTCTGGAAGACACTGATCCTCATCAAAAGACGTGTTCTATTGTTGCAGACTTGCTATGATGAAAGAAACAACTTTCCTACTAGAGTACAAAGTCATGTTAACCTATCAGCATAGACTTTGCAAGGAGAATGGACATGCATTTAATTCCAAAAAACTCCAGACTTCAGATGAAGACTAGAGTGAAGAATCCATCTGTTGTGACACAACAGATATATGAAGATAAAGGCTATATGTAGAAGAAGATTTGAAGAAATAAGACACAAATCAACTATGCAATCTTATTCTTTCCTTCATTCTTGTAAAACTTTATGTAAATTATTGTAAAGATAATAATCTCTCAAAATACCTTGTATACCTTGAGAGAAAAAACTAAAAGTGTTGAGTGATATATCCTTCTGCAAGACAATCACATATTTAGATAGTGTAATCTTCCAACAAATCTTGTCGATTTGTTTAGAGCTAGCAATGGATTGGTAGGACAAAGAATATTGGATTTAAGTCAAGCTTTGGGTAGAGCTTGCAAGTGTAAGACCCAAACATGGTAGTGAACAATACTTGTAACTTTGATAAGTTAGTGGAAACTTGGTGGTTGCCAAGAATGGGATGTAGTCTTGGGTTTAAGATGAATTGGTATAATTATTTGTGTGCTTATTTATATTTCTTGAAATGAAAAAGGGTTTGAATTAGTTTTTAAATTTTATATCTCCTTTCTTTTTACACAGAAAACTATTTTTCTTATCATCTAATAAAGTCTGAATCAAAACCTTTCTAAGTGATGTTAGGTTTATTTGCACCAAACGATAAATGTGTTTTCAGTCTTAGAAAAGTATTAAATTTATAAAAGCCCAATTCAACTCCCCCTTCTTGTGTTATTTGCTTCTACAGTTTGGTATTAAAGCTCAGCCTATAAAGGTTTAGTACTTAATAGTGTGTAGAGGAAAAAGTCTAGATGGAAGATAACCAACATTAGTTTTGAAATACAATAAATCACACTAGAAGAAGGGTTAAATAATGTGTTAGTCAAAACAAGTAGATGAGGTACCCACGAATGGATAAGTATCTCTTTGGGTTGCTTCCAGTCATCAAACCTATTGACGTACATGCAATAGAATGGTCAACATAAATTTATATATTTGTTTTCATTAAAATCATAAGAGTAGTCTGGGTCGTCAAGTTATGAATCGTCTAGTGTCTAACAAGTTCATCACTGAGGGAGCATCTCCTACAAGGCTACTAGGCTTTGCTAAAGAAGACTGCCCTTACTAGAAGGATAAAATGGAGATGTACATGAAGTCTACCTAGTGTTGAATCTAGCTTATCATCACCAATGGGGATATTCCCATTCCTAAACCTGAAGCTGAATGGACAGATGATGATCTGGCCATTATGCAGCTCAACACAAAAGCTAGATATACTTTGACATGAGCCCTATCAAAAAATAAGTACAACAAGATATGTAGACTAAGAATTGCTAAAAAGATCTTGGACTCATTAAGCATAAACTATGAAGGGATTGAAGATGTTAGACTAAGAAAAGTCGTGACTCTAACCAAACATTATGAAAGCTTCACCATGAAGGATGGAGATTCTATGGATGACATATTTTGATGACTTCAAGTTCTTCTAAACAATCTAGAAGCTCTTTAACAAACATACTATAAGGCTTAGATAAACCTGAAGGTGTTTGACAGTTTTCCCGAGGCGTAGGAACCCAAGACCATAACCATCCAAGAAGCAAGAGATCTGAAAAATCTTGCATATGATGAGTTTCAAGAGAGAAAGGAAGAAGAGCTTGTCCAAAGCTCTAAAAGTGCATATGCAAGAATCTGATGGCTCAAACAACTCTGGTGGATTCACATATGATGAAGTAGCCCTCACGTCCAGAAAGTTGAAACAGATGATGAAGAAGAAAACAAGTATCAATACTCCTCTAGGCGCAAGGTTCTAGATTCAAAAAGGAAAATAAGGAGGAAAGCAATATGATCATCTACTTTGAAGGTAGAAAGCCTAGACACATGAAGGTTGAATGTTCCCAGCTGAAGAAGAAAAAGAGATATTTTGGGGACAAGAAAAAGAAAAGTTTGATGGTCACTTAGGATGACTCAAATAGTAAGAAGAATAAAAATTCATACGATGAACAAGCCAACATCTATCTCGTGGAAGATACAGATGATAAGGTCAAGGTATAAAGTTGTTCTGAATTTGATACTTCTTCTCATGCTTCATCGGACAATGAAAATGATATTCCCTGTGATGTTCTTCTTCAGAACTGTTATATAATTTCTCTTTAGTGTAACAAGTTTAAAGAAATATTCAAAGTTTCTGCTTCTAAAAACACTAATTTAAGGAAATCAAATGAAGATTTGAAAAAAAAAATCCAGACTCTAGAAGAGAGTCTAAGCCTGGGCAGTAAGCCTGATGAAACTTTCATTGTCGAAAAACTAAGGAAAAAAGTAGCATGTCTTACTAATGAGTTTGAGAAGTTCTTTGAAAGTTCAAAGACTCTCACCACTCTTTTGAAATTCCATCAACATCCCCATGATAAGTCTGGTCTGGGTTTTGAAAAAGGGACAACATTGATGTGATCCTTACTAGGAGCGGATCGCTTGATACAAGTTATAGAGTTTTGGATGATGCCACTTCTAGAGAGGGAAGATAAGTCAAGTAGACGCCACAAGGATTACCTTGATAAGTTCGAGATTGGTTCAGCGAGGAACTTGGAGAGAAGTTCTCACAAAATTTTATCAAATACCAAAAGTTCCTTCTATTGAAAACGAGTTCCTTATATTGAAAATGAAATCAATACATATAGTGTATCTGAACAAAAAGATAGAAATATACATGGGCCTTTAAACCAGTTTGGGCCAAAATGACAACAAAAAAATAGAAATATAAAAAAAAGACATATTTGGCATGTGCCTTTAAATTAGTCTGGGCCTTCAGCAACAATTAAAATTCTTGGTAGTGTCTCTGCCTCTGAGCCTTCATCCTTCTCCACTTGGGCCATATAAGTATGTCTGATACCATTTGGTTGGAGTGTATCCACTGACTGTTTGGTCCTACTCCTGGTCATAGGTCTCTATATTTGGGCAGTTTTAGGATTCTCATCATTTCCTTCTTCTTGGAAAGCATTTGCCCTGAAATGTTCAGAATCATCACTTGGAATATCGATCTTGTAAGCATTGTCATTAATCCTCTCTAGTACTTGGAAAGGTCTGTCTCCTCTAGGTAAAGCTTGTTTCATCTTCTTAGTCTTGGACCTTGTCATAGGACCTCCAATCCCATGTAAATGATCATTAGACGACCTGGTTGCACCTCTATCATTTTTTGCCAGTGGCTTAAAATGTAAAGAAAGAAAGAATGCCTAAATCATATCCATGAATCATATGTTACAACAATTAGAAATTCATGCAAAATCAACTATAGAACATATCAATAAGGACACTCAATATAAAATTTGTGTTTGAACACAGTCACTAAAGCTTAAGGCATGTTTCCATGTTCAAATCAGTGTTTCAAAAGTTGTTCTTTTATCAAGTCCATGCAAAAACATCTAAACTCATTTGATATCTGGGAAAGCCATTCCTTGTTTTTCATTCTCAATGTTTCCAAAAAAATCACTTTGTTGTGTTCTGATCATCAAAAGTAAGTTTCAAAAACATCGATTGTTAATTCTTTCCAAAGCATGTTATGTCCAAGAAAAATTTTCTATTTAAGTCCCAAAAGGATTTATATATAATCTACAACTACACTAACAAAACAAAATATATCAAAGCACACGTAAATCAGTCAAAAACACAAACTCAAGTATGTTTCCAAATAAAAATCCAAAATAGTAAATAAGGTAATAAAGTACTAAAATTTAATACAAAACAATAAAATAAACATAAAGACAAGTCATGAATTTTTGAATTTCATGGTCAATCTCCTCCAATGAAATAATCAACAAAATCTGCCATGTCTTCATCCCCCTCCTGAAAAATAGGCATGTCCCCAGGCTATGCAATGATAGCTCTAACAAAACAAATTATACATTCAAAAACATAATTCACGACTAAAGACTCAAAAGTAATGTTCAGAAATATAAGACATAAGAGTAAAGTAACAAAAATTAGGACAAAGTTTAGTAGCACTAGGTTACCTCCCATGAGCGCATCTTTAACGTATTTTTAGTTGTACGCCCTTGTTATGGCTTAGACTTCCTGCAATTGGACAAGTGGTGAGCCAATGGGTTTTATGTTCTCCTTCAAAATTTTCACTAGTTTCTTTTCTTCTTTAGAAAGACTTGAATTAATTATAACTGGTTTTTGTGAATCACCTGCAAGAAAAACATATTTCAAATGTGGAGGTAATGCTTTCAAATCATTTTTTTATTCTTCATTCTTACTTTTCTCTGTCAATTCTTCAAAGACAGATTGGTGGTAAGGAATTTCCTTGAAAACATCTAGTTGTTGGAGACAATCTAAACTCTTATTTTCCATAATTTCACTTATCTCCTTAATTTCTTTAGTCATTGTATTCTCTAAATAATCTTTTCTTTGAATTAACCTCTTGGAATCAGAAATCACTTCATCCAAGACATCCACTCTAAAACACTCTCTTGGATCCTTTGGGTTAACCTGTGTGTTTACTAAAAAGGATCCACTTCCATGCTTAGACAATTGTTTTGCAAGTTTTCCAACTTGAACTTCAAATTTGTAATGGAAGCATCAATTTTCTTCTGGTTTATGATGTACATCTGCATAAACGGAGTTAGAGTATCTTCCATCTTTAACATTCTATCTGATTGAGCTTGCTATTGTTGTTGTGGAACCCTATTTGAAGGACCTGCATAAGAGTTGTTAGAAGGACCCGCAAAAGAAGTGATAGTGAGACTAGAATATGCATTATTATTTTGTAGTCTTCAGCCATAAGACTGATTTGAACCTGAGCCACCTCTGTAACCTTGGTAATTTGCTTGGAAGTTCTGTTGAGATCTCTCCTGGTTTTGCACATAATGGGCCTCTTCTTCCGATTGGCAATCTCAACTTGTTGAACTTGATGAGCTTGGGGTGTTTTTTGTGATCCACATTGTTGAAATTGTTGAGGAGGTTGGCCTATCTATTTTGTTGAGGCCACTATTTTCTTAGTCAAGAGTTTGTTTTGAGCCAGAATTACATTCTAAGTATCCAACTCCATGAGACCTTTTTTTTAACCAGAGCTCTATCATGGTGACTCTGATTATCATTGGTTGTTATTGAGTCAATGTTTACAATTGCTTCCTCTAGGCTCTTACAAAACATAGTACCTCCAGCTAAGGCATCAAGAATCATTTTTGTTTGAGGTTTCAAACCACTATAAAAAAATATGTGTCACAACCTACCCTTCGGCAAGAGGACAAGGCGAGCTTCAAGGGTGCGTCTTTTCATGAAGAAAACGTGTGGAGTCACCACCAACGTTTATTCGAGGAAAACGTTAGAAAAACTAAAAAGATGAAGGTCTATGGATTTTGAAGATGAGGGTTCAGGAGTTGTTTATGCACGGGAACGGTATTAGCACCCCACGCGCCCGTCATAAGGGACGATAGCCTTTAATCGAGTGTACAAAACATGACTTCAAGATTGCGTATTTTCCCTTTTATATTTTTTTTATTTTTTTGGGTCGACAAGGGTGTTGCCCTTGCTTCTACGTATCTTCAGGTGCGATGAGGAATTCAGACCTATGTAGTTTTTTAAGTCTGAAAGTTTGTGTGTTTCATTGATTTTATGTTTTTTGAAGTATTGATTTTGATTGAGAATAAAATTCATTTAAAGTGTTGGACCTTGAAACGATGTTTTAAACTTTGAAAAGCGGGGAGAGTCGTTAAGGAGTTGGACCTTGAAACGATCTCAAGTGATATTTTGATAAAAAGAAATTAGTTATGAGTTGGTTTTATCTTGGTTTTTGCATATTAACCTTCAACACTTTTTTTAAGATAACTTGTGGCACTAAAGATCGGTTAAAACTTACTTTACAAAAGAAAAACGATTACCGATGATAGGAGAAGGAGATGAAGATGCACAAAACAATAAAGAGGACCCCTAAGGGTCCATACATCATGTTCAAATCCTTAAAACAAAAACTAACCGGTTGGCGAATGAATAATGAACGAAGAACGATGTAGGAATCGATCACGGATGCGATTCGGAAGCACCTCGGCCTCATTTTTTATTCTTCTCAATTTCACTAAACCCTTTCAATATATGAAGGTTGACCCTTTCCTTCAACCCCCTCATGCCTATTTATAGGAAATGAGGGGCGCCCAGGCGAGCTCACCTCGCCCAGGCGAGCTGCTACTTCCACCTGAAGTAACCTTGCTTGCCTAAGCGAGCTGGTTACTTCACCCCTAAGTTATTTGGTGGCCCAGGCTGGGCGAGCCAGGGGTCAGAAAAAGCTTCAAAATGACCCTTTTGCCCTCCCTTTTGTGTATTTTCCGCATTCCTTACCAAAACGTCAAAAAACCTTTTGTATTGCGTGGCAACTAGTGTCAAGCAGCTCAATTCGGCTAGCAAGGATCAAAACTTTAGCAAATGATAGTCCCCGGACAAAATAAGGGTCTGACAATATGTAGTTATGCAACATAATCAAAAACTATGGTTTGGGCACCTTCGCAATAAAAGACTTGAATCTCACCCATGTTTCACAGAGAGGTTCATTAGACCCTTGGGAAAAAGTAGCAATGGTTGATATTGCATTGATGAATCTGGACGGAGGAAATACCCTTGTAATTAATTTTTGCTTCACCTTTTCCCAAGTGTTGAGGCTTTTGTTTGGATGTGATTGGAGCCAAGTCTTTGCCTTACCTACCAAGGAGAATGGGAAAGCTCTGAGCTAGACAGCTTTAACGTCTTCGTCGGAAGCTCCCATGGTACTGCATAGCTCTATGAAGGTAGACAAATGTGTGTATGGATTGTCATGATCCATTCCAGCAAAAGGGTGTGAACCAATCAAACTGAGCAATATTGGCTTTAGCTCCACACCCTTTGTCGCAACCTGCCCTTCAGTGGGGGTGCAAAAAGAGCCTCTTGGACGGGCTAAGGGTGCATCTTCCATTGAAGGAAAACGCGTGGAGTCGCCACCAATGTTTATTCGAGGAAAACGTTGGAAAAACCAAAATGGAAAAGGTCGAGGGTCTACGTATTTTGAAAATGAGAGTAAGGTATTAGCATCCCACGCGTTCGTCATGAGGGACGACAACCTCTAGTCGAATGTGCAAATCATGACTTCAATATTATTTATTTTCCCTTTTATCTTTATTTTCCTTTTTTGTATTTTTTATTTTTTGGGGTTGACAAGGGTGTTGCCCTTGCTCCTTCGTATCCTCAAGTGCGATGAGAAAATCAGACCTATGTAATTCTTTAAGAACTGAACGTTGGTTAAATTGTTTTTATCTTTTTTGAAAGATTGATTTTAACCGAACAAAAGTCGTTTAAGGCGTTGGACCTTTAAATGATCTTTTGGTTTTTTAAAAGAGGAGAGAGTCGTTAAGGCGTTGGACCTTGAAACGATCTTCTCAAGTTTGAAAGGCGAGAATCGTTAAGGCGTTGGACCTTTGAACGATCTCTTGATTTTTTTTATGAAATGGAGAAGCTTATGAGTTGGTTTTATTTGGTTTTGGCTCATTAATCTTCAATCCTTTTTTAGAGATAACTTACGGCGCTAATGACCAGTTAAAATTTATTTTAGATTGATGAAAAGAGTTTATGACACAAACGATCGATCAAAACTTATTTAAACAGTGATTAAGTGAGATCATAACACCAATGATCGGTTGAATTTTATTTTAACGGTGATTAAATGAGATTACGATATGAATGATCGGTCAAAACTCGCTTTAAACAAAGAAAAAGATCACCGATGATCGAAGAATGAAGATGAAGACATACAAAGCAAGAATGGACCCCTAAGGGTGCATAAAATGAATTCAAAGCTTCGAAGTAAAAAACTAACCGGTCGAAGAACGATGAACGATGAAGAACGGCGAAGAATGTTCGCGGAATTGATCACGAAAACGTCACGGAAGTGCCTCGGCCTCGATTTTTCTCCTTTTTTCTCCTTCTTTTCACCAATTTCAGTCGAATTTGCTCACTAAGGGTGTTGAACCCCTTTCCCTCAGCCCCCCACGCCTATTTATAGGAAAAATGGGGGAAGAGGTTGCCGCCCAGCTCGCCCGGTGACTTACTCCAGAAGCAACTTGCTTGCCCAGGTGAGCTGGTTGCTTCTCCCCTAAGTCTTGTAATGGGCCCAGGTGGGCCCAGGGGTTGAGGAATGCCCCCAAATTGACCATTTTGCCCCCATTTTGAGTATTTTGCTCATTTCCTTCCGAAACGTCACAAAACCGTATGGATTGTGCATTAACTGGTGTTAAGCAGCTCAACTTGGTTGGCGAAGATCCACATGTTGGCAAACAATTATCCTCGAACAAAATTATGGTATGACACCCTTGTTGTTGAAAGGAAGAATGACTATGTTGTTGTAATACTTTGGTCCTTGTTAATAAGCATAGTCACCAAGAGTCCTCCTTGGTGGTCTATTTCCTTCTTCTCCTCTTCCTCCCATACTGTTAATTACAAGTGGCTTTTCTAGTGAAGGACCAGGCGAGTCAAAGTCTAGCTTAGGCAAGCCAAGGATCAGAAAAAGTTTCAAAATGACCCTTTTGCCCTCCCTTTTGTGTATTTTCCGCATTCCTTATCGAAACATCAAAAAACATTTCATATTGCGCGGCAATTGGTGTCAAGCAGCTCAATTCGGCTAGCAAGGATCAAAACTTTAGCAAATGATAATCCTCGGAGGAAATTAGGGTCTGACAATATGTAGTTATGCAACATAATCAAAACTATGGTTTGGGTACCTCCGCAATAAAAGACTTGAATCTCTCCCATGTTTCACAGAGAGGTTCATCAGACCCTTGGGAAAAAGTAGCAATGGTCTCAACAATATAATAAAGCAAAATAGTAAATCATAAATTTCACAATACTTAAATAACTAAGTCTAATAGTGCATCACTTCTAGATAATAACTTGCAGATGTTATAGTAGTGGTAGATCATTCCCATCGAGGATTTCATGTTATTAGAGAACAAGGGTTTGTTGGACAAGTGGCCTCAGAAAATTTTAAGAAGGGGGGGTTGAATTAAGATTTCGTTGACTATTCCTAATTGAAAATTTCCCTTTCTTAGATATTCCTTAGATTCAATTATTTCTTTAATTGTAAGTTACTCGAATAAAAAATGAGGAGAAGTAAACTTAAACAAATATAAACACAATAGAAAGTAAAAGAGATTAAGGAAAGAGATCATGCAAAACCGAATTTATACTGGTTCGGCCACAACCCGTGCCTACGTCCAGTCCCCAAGCAACCCGCTTAAGATTTCCACTATCCTTGTAAAATCCTTTACAAGCAATGAACCACAAAGGACTTCCCTCCTTTGTGTTCAATGATTACAATCAAGAAGTTATTCCCACTTCTTGCAATGAACCCCAAGGAACGTTGGTCCCTTGTGTCCAGTGATAATAACCAAGAAGTTATACCCACTTCTTGCAATGAACCCAAAAGATGTTGGTCTTTTGTTTCCAATGATCAACCAAGAAGCAAATCCTGCTTCTTGCAATGAACCCAAGCAATGTTGGTCCCTTGTGTTCAATGTTTGCAACCAAGAAGACCTTCTCTTGAAAATAGTCACCAAGAGTAGGTCTCTTGAAAATCTTTTTGTAAGAATGGAGGAGAGGAAGAAAATAGAATAGCACAAGTTTTTGCCCAATGAATTTTTCTTAACAAAGCAAGTGTTGAACAAAAACTCTTAGAAAAATGTTGAGAATAAGCATTAATTAGTATTCTGAAATTCGTGTCATGGTCACATATTTAGTCATTTGATGGATCTTGAAGAACCATGTTAAAAGTTGTGACTCTTGGCAGAAACTAATCATTTTAAAAGTTGTGACTCTTTGACAATTTATTTTTCAAAACCAGTCACTGGTAATCAATTACATTACCATAATGGTGTAATCGATTACACAGTTTATTTTATCAAAAGTTGTGACTCTTCATGTTGAGGTTTGAAATCCAACGTTCAAAAACCACTGGTAATCGATTACAAATATTGTGTAATCGATTACACTATTTTAAAAATATTTTGTCACAAGTTGTGACTCTTGAGATTTGAAATTCAACGTTCAAAAACATTGGTAATCGATTACATGCCCATGGTAATCAATTACTACTTTGTAAAACAGTTATAAAACTGTTTTGGGCTTCTGGTAATCAATTACTGCCTTATGGTAATCGATTACCAGAGAGTAAAAACTCTGGTAAAATATTTTTCTTTGAAAATTTATTTTGGACAAATTGTGCTATTCAATATTTTCTTTGAAAAATTCTTTTTATACTTATCTTGATGCTTTTCTTGAGGCTCTTGCATATCTTGAGTCTTCTCTTGAATCTTCACTCGAATCTTCTTGATTCTTTAATCTTGTTTGAATGGATCTTTAATAATCTTTGGCATCATCAAAATAATCTTGGAAGCTTTGATTTTAAAGGTGATAATTTTTGTATTTGAGAATAACACACTAAATGAAGGTATGTTAAACACTAAACAGACAAAAAACAACCCAAAATGACTTACATTTTGATTTAAGTTTTTTAACTTGCTGACTCGTGAACTCGATTAGTAAACTCGAGAGTCTACTGAGTTTACTTAAATTTTATAGAGTCTACCCAAAGTATACTAAAAAAAGAGTTTACTCAAGAGTCAACCCATAGAGCGTAACTGAACTCGTAAACTTGTAAGAGTTAGTGAGTTAACTCGAGAGTTTGATAACCATGCTCAAAGGAGAATTTTTTTTCTTATCTTTTTTCTGGAAGCAAATAACATAAGAAGGGGGCTTGAATTGTGTTTATAGAAATTTTATAGTTTTTCTTTGACCAAAAACATGTTTATCGTCTAATACAGGTTCTACTGAAAACAAATACAAGATATTGAAAAAAGCTTTATTAGACTATGGTTTTCTTTATTAGATCAAAACAAATATAAGATCTAAAAATAAATTCAAACCCTTTTTTAGTCAAACAAAAAGAAAAGAGTAAAGAATAACACAATAATTTATTTTAGCTCATCTTTACCATTGAGACTACGTCTAGTCTTGGCAACCTACCAAGTTTTCACTAACTTATCAAAAGTTACAAGCATTCTTCACTGTCACTTCTAGCTCACAAAGACAAGTTCTAACCCAAGCTTGACCTCAACCCAATATTCTTTGTCACTAACTTATCAAAAGTTACAAGCATTCTTCACTGTCACTTCTAGCTCACAAAGACAAGTTCTACCCCAAGCTTGACCTCAACCCAATATTCTTTGTCCTACCAAGTCACTGTTGGCTCTAAAAAAAATCAACAAGATCTGTTGGAAATTTGCCCAAATACTAAGATATGATCGTCTTACAAACAAATATATCACTCAGCACTTTAGTCTTTTCTCTCAAGGTTTTCAAGGTATTTTGTGAGCTTTATATCTATACAAAAATATTTACAAGAAAGAATGAATAAATGAATGACTCGAGCAAGTTGATTCATGTCTTGTATTTTTAAAGCTTCTTCTATTTATAGCATTCATCTTCAAGTGTTTGTTGTCTCTTATCATATGGATTCTTCACTCTAGTTCTTCGTCTAAAGTCTTGTGGTCATTGGAGCATTTAATGCTTGCATTAAATGAACTTCCCTTCTTCATGTAGAGTCCATGTTTATAGGTTAGTGTGTTAGACACTTCAGTAGAAAGTTACTTCTTCCATCAGAGCAGGTTTGCACATGCAGAGTGCACCTTTTGATGAAGATTAACATTTCTAGACTGTAGACTTCATTTATTCTTCATAGGACTTTGATAAATCTTAGGAGAATGTTTTCTGCAAGAGAGAATCTCAGGCATAGAGTATTAAATGAATGTCTTAAATGCACTACTTAAAGCAATGTCAGATCGTCATATATGGATGTATCATATAAAACATCAGACGCAAAGGTACAGACAATGATCTGACAACACATCAGACTTAACTTTTTTCATTTGTATTTATTTTTATTTAATCAAAATAATTAGGGGTCCTGGTTTATCTTTAAGACATAAATGTCTTTTGACTTAACAATCTTTTCTTTTTTATGATGTCAAACAAATACAAATGTAAAAGTTGAGGACATATATATGATATATGATATGACAGTTTAAGTGCAATAACAGTCTTATTAGATGCAATATAAGGTATAATAGACAACATGCATCGTAAGACTTTGAGATAAAGTACTTTCAATCAGAAAACTCTCATTTTATTCACCAGAGATAAATTACATAGAGAAGAATAGAGGAATAAGAGTCTAAAGATTTGGAAAATCTCCTCCTCAGATGATGCGCTCCTCCTTAGCTTCTACATCTTTTGCTTCTTCTGCTTTTACTTCTTCCCCCTTTTTGTTTGGCAACTTCTTTTTCCTCTTCTATCTTGCGAAAGAACTCATCTCCAAAATCATCATCAAAGGAGATATCTATTGGGGTTTTAGTATACTTATTAAAGAAGTAATCCCTAAAGAGTTTCTACCTTTTAGCTTTTCTTTCAACATGAGTTTTGTCTTGAAGAGCTTCAGCAAGCGACCCTCGAGTCTTAAGCAATGCTTCTTCATGTAAATGCACATACTCCCAAGATGGAGGAGGGCCATCATAAACTTCTACGGTCGTATCTTCAGTAAAAACAAGGATCTCATTATCAGAATTCACTTTCTTCAATGATGGGCTTAACTTGATGAATGAAGGTGAAGGTGGAGTGTGAAGTACCTAAAACACACTAAAAGAAATGAGGGTTGAATAGTGTGATAGATAAAAACTTTTCTTTTTGAAAACTTTGAAATTTTTTCTCAAATATATATCAATGGATGATGGGTTTCATCCAAGGGGTTCAAAATCACTTTGTTTTAAAAAATCAGTTCACAAAACTTGGACATAATAGTGTAGAAAAACACATAGGTTTTATACTTGTTCACCTCAACTCTTGGGCTACGTCTAGTTCTTCTTCAAGACTAAGGCTTCTACTGATCAAAACTTTGATTACAGCCAAGTATTCTCTATGCCACTTCTAGCTACAACAAGTACTCTCTAAGCCACTTCTGGCCCTACCCTTAATCTCACCCTAAGACTAAGACTCGAGTATTTTTTTGTCACGAAGTGATTCTTGACTTTCACAAACAATAAATGTTTGATAGAATGTGTTTTAATCACTCAAAGAGTGTTTACACAGTAAGTTTGATGCAATCCTCCCAAGGAGGTGACCCATCACAAAAGCCATGGCTAGGAGATTCTAAGAAGATTGGGCCAGAGATGCAAGTGAAGGCCCTAGAGTTCTCATGAGCCTTAGGGTAGATTTTAGGCCAATGAGCTAAGTATGAGCCCACTTACCTTTGTACATATTAGATTAGGATTTCATTATTTTTGGGCCTTGTATTTAGGGCTCCATAGTGTAGGGATGGTACCCTAGTAATGTAGGATTTTTCAGTCCTTGTATTTTAGGGCACCTAGACTAGTTTTCCTATTAGAGTAGTTTTTCTATTAGAGTAGTTTTGTAATTTCACATTCATTAAGTGCACTATTTGATGTTGATAACTACTAAATAAAAGTGCTTTTTATAATGAAAAATAAAGTGAAATTGTCTGCAAAAATAATTATTTAGCAGTTATTTCTGCTTAATTGTTAGAAGTGATGCTTTTCCAAATTATGGCTTGCAGATATAAAAACTGGAGGGGTTAAAAGCAAAAGGCTACAAAAATTATGAAGAAAAAGTGAGGATTTAGCATCAGGCCCAGCCCAAGGCGCGCTGGCCATGCTAAGCGCGCAAGCAAGCACTTGCGCTAAGCGCACAACACGCGCTAAGCGCGAAAACGTGCACCTGTGCTGAGCGAGCAAAGCGCGAGTACAAAGGCCCAAATCCACTTCAGCAACTATAAAAAGAGAGTCAAGCCAAGGAGAAAGGACACACAGAGTCTCAGAGCACTCTCATACCTAGCTAAAGCCAGAGAACTCCTCCTTAGGGAATTCTATTCACTCTCTCATCATTTTTTCCCTTCTTCCATCCCTTCTCCTCCACTAATTCTTACACCCCCATTTCAGTGTAAGGTCCTCAATGACCATGAGAGGCTAAACTCCTAATTAGGGCATGGCAGGCCTAAAAAGCCAAAGAGATGTATTATGTATTCCATATTTATCAATACAATAGGTGTTTTCTATCCTATTGTCTTTTTCTATTTCTATTTTATGCATTATTCATCTTTACATTATGTTAGGGGTTAGATGCTCGACAGAGGGTAACTCTAATAAAAATATAAAGAAAATATGCATGTATCAGTTATAAGGGTTAGGCGCTCGACAGAGGATAACTTCTAATAGAACAAAAAGAAAAGATATCATAATGAAATCATTGGTAGACATAGGATGATAACATTATGCTCATGCATTAAAGCACACATCTAGAATCAAAGCTTCATGCATTTCATCTATTGAATCTTTGCAAAGGCATTTGGGAGATAGGTAGGTAAAATAGGTTTGTCATCGTGAGGTATCAAAGCCAAGTAATCGAATATATGTGGGTAGGATAAATTCACCTAATTGATAAAGAAAAATCCAAAAATCATACATCCTAGGCAAACAAGACATGTTAGGTCCTAACATTCTCATTCTATTGAATTCTATAATTATTTATTTTACTTTCTATTATTTTCTCTACCATTAGTTGTTATCTGTTACCATTCTTTTACTTCTTTTACACCACTCTTTACTTCTTCCCTTATGAATTGAAAATTATATGATACAAATACAAAACAAAATCCCTGTGCAATTCGACACTCAGACTTCCAAGTTTTACTACTTGGACATTTGGTGCACTTGCCTAACAGTTAACAGATGTGTGTGTGTTGGAAGAGAAATTTAATTGAATTGGGAGAAGCCCAATCCAATTAAATTTTGGACCATCCTCAGCGGGAGGTGAGCATTTGCTTGCTACACCCCATTGTCGCATCATATAGTCACACTTTGTGCATGTACTTCATGCTTTACATGCCTCATGACACCTAAGCACACTTAGTGGAGAATCTTGAAATTGATCTTGGATTAGTGGACAGAACCATAGCTAAAATTCACTAATCATAATTAGTGAAATTTTGGCTCCAAATTTGGCTCCACAAATTAAAATTCAAATTCAAGTGAAATTTGAATAGAAATTCAAATTTCCCTCCAATTTTGTGTGACACTTAGGCTATAAATAGAGGTCTTGTGTATGCATTTTTTCAACTTTGATCATTTGAGAAATTACACTTGAAAGTTTAGACCTCATTTGAGGCATAAATTTTGTGGCCCCCTCTCTCCCTCTTCCTTCACTCATCTTCTCTTACCTACAAGCTCTTATCCATGACTTCCTATGGTTGTGAGCTTGTTCTCGACTCATCTTCTCCTTGAAGTGGTGTCTTCAATCACCTTTCATCCTTCCCTATTCTGCCGTCATTGATGTTCAAGAAGCAAAGGACTCCATTGATGTTCAAGAAGCAAAGGACTCCATTGATGAAGAAGATCCAAGGCCTACAAGCTCTACATGGAGCTACATCAAAGTTTGAATAAAATGGAAACTTGCTAACTTAGCAAAGCCATGGTTCACTCAATTTGCTCAGGTTTCTTCTATCCAGCTAAACGGACATCATTACAACATTTTGTTTGTTTTGACTCAAATGATTCTCTAATGATTCGAAAACTTCATTACAAACATTTTCAAGCTTTATATAGACTTCAAAGCTTCGATTTGTCGAGAGATCCCAGCTAGCCATTGTCTAACAGCTTGGGCACTTTACACGTCGCATATTACAGTGTGGACAGAAAGTGTGAGGACCACAAACATCTTCTGCAGCGTATCTTCAGAGAAGTGTATCTTGCTAGTGTATTCTTGTATTCAGAGCTGACTTTTAGTTGACAATTCAAATACAATGTTAATAGTACAGGACAAAAAGAATAAAGAATGTCAAGACAAGACAATTCAAAACTTCCCTCTTGTGCGCTATGGCACGTATTGCTTATTGAACCATGGACGTTACTTTATGATGATAACTCTTAGCTCTTGAGGATCAAGTAACAATTCCATGGCTTTCGGACTATGAGCCAAGTGTTGACTAGATGTTGAGGCAATATCGTCCAATGACTGATATTTCAGCTATCGTCCACAGCCTTTCTCCTCATGCTTTTTGCTTATATCTCGTAGAGATAGATAAACCTGTAACTTAAGCATGAAAGGTTAACACATAAAATTTATACATTGTTAACATCAAAACCTTAGGGACTTAACGATTTGGTACAGTCCAATTTGACTTGAACGCAGCCAAACTTAATAGAGTTTGTAAGATCAATAGAAAATGAGAAGCTGCGCTCAAACACAACAATAAACTCTCTCTTCCGTACACAAACATGTTTTGAAGGTGAATCAACCTCAAAGAGATTGTGACTAGTTGTCTGATAACAATGTTCGGTCTTGTGATGAACTCCATCTAATGGTGGATTCTCTTTAGATTCCAGACTAGAGCAGTGAGCTCCCAATTTGTAATATCTTTTCAGAGCTAGCCAATCCTTACTTGTTAGATCCCTCTTCTGTTGTAAAGCAGCTACTTCATGCTTGAAGAGTCTACTTAGCCTTGTCTTTACATAGTGGGTTGAGGGTGTATATTCATCATCTTCAATGAGAATCTCTTTGCCCTTGTAGCAGTCTACTTTGGGAATCAGAATTGGCTTGTCTGTTGTTATCTAAAACTTAGTTGCAAAGTGTAAGATACAGAAATTGAGACCCTAGCATGAAGGGCATATGGACATTGAGCCTCTGCAGCCATTTGAAGGAAGCTTGCCATGCCCTAATCTCTTCTTTGTACTGGTTTAGGTACAGATGCAACTGCGAGCCATAATCTGAGAATTCTCATTCTTCAAGGTAGATGTCTTCTATATGGAAGGACTCCCTAGACTTCTAGGGAAGAACCACGTTGAAGATTTCCATCAGACTAAGAAGTTGTTGAAGGTCTAAAGGAGTGGAGAAAGTCATTTCATCATAGGCAACCTTTTTGCTTCTCCAGATTGTAGCTCTTGGAGGATAGACCTACCTTCCAGACAATATGTGCTCAAAGATGATGTTTGTTGAAATCATTTGTAACTTAGTTTTTAAAATCATAAAGTCGACTATATGCTTAGATAATTGACTACACCAAGGCCTTGTATCTTAGAATTAAGATTAGCTTAGATAATTGACTATTTGGGTCTAAAGCTGATTTCACTACCACATTTAATCGATTATTTGTGAAGTAATCGACTATATGTTCTTCAAAAAACTCAAGTGATGTGAAGAACAATTTAATCGACTATATCTATTAGATAATCGAGTATTTCTGTTCTGAGACTATAAAATGAGTTTTTTAAAAGGAACTTGTGTGTGACACCCATTCTCTTATATTTTCACTTCATTTTTCATTGAGAGAAACTCATAAACTTATTGTGTCAACACCCTTTAGGTCCTTTGATAAAAAAAAAACTTATTTTTACAGAAGAATCATTGGATCTTTGTTGTACAATCACGAAGAGATGTTGAAATTGCATAGTAAGTGTTTTCAACTTTCATATCTTTCACTAATCTGGTGAATTCTTTACTTAATTTGTGATTAGTTTGGTGAATTCTTTACTTAATTTGTGATTAGTTTCGTGTATCTTGAGTGAGTTACTCAAGTGTGATTTATATAGTAGGTTTCTACATGTAGATTTGTTTTTGTTGATAGGTTTTTAAGAGTTTTGCATGTGTGGTTACATGTGCATGTGAGTTTGGTTGTTAAACTCAATATGTAGTGGATAGATTCAAGCTAAGGTTGTTGCATATCAAACTAGATGTAGATTTCTTTGAAAACAAACCAGTATCAATCTCTTAAGCATCTTCTCTCTAACCCTTCATCTTTTAATTACTTTTTGCCCAAGGTTCTTTACATATTGGTTGTGATATTTGCTCTGTATCATTGAATCAACCTATTGTGTTTGGAAGTAAAAGGATATTTGCATAACATCTCAATCTCTTGATTCAATTGGTTTAAAGGAAGCAAATTGCGAAAATCTTTAAAAAAAAAGGATAAAAAAAAACATTTTCAAACCTCTTGGTTTAAGTTTTTGTGTGTCATTATTTCTAACACTACTCTTATGGTTAATAGATAGATAACCATATATTATATAAATTTGACCCTTATAAAACATAGAGAATCTGAGCCTATTTAACCAACTAATAGAAAAGCAATGCAATAAATTTTGAAATATTCTAATTAAGTAATAATGGATTTAGCACCATTTGAGTTGGCATCATTTGTATTCATGACAACCATGCATGCATGCCAGTTACTTGGGTAGCATTACTAAGGGGCAAAAGCCTTGTGAAACTCGCTTAAAGACGTGTCTTGAAGATATGACATCCGATATCTATATACTTTGTCCTTTCAAAAAAAAAAAAAAAAAAACTAAATTTGTAGCATTGTGTAAGACACTCTTGTTATTACAATACAGAGTTTGTAGTGCATGTACAAGTAATGGCCAAGTATCTAAGCAAATTACATGTAGCAAAAGTCAAAGGCACAAAATATATTGAATTAGGCTACACATAAATTGAGAGAAGTTAGAATATATATATATATATATATATATATATATATATATATATATATATATATATATATATATATATATATATATTTGGTGGATTACTCAAATTAATAAGAAAGCGGTGCGGTAAAATTTGGAATATTCTATAAAAGTGGTCCCATCGTTATTAACACCATCTGAGCTGTATGCTAAGAAAATATATTTCTTACTCCATTATTTTTAATAATATTTATTTAATTTTTAATCAATTAATAAATGAGAAAGAGATAGATAATTCCCCTTATTTCATGACAATTTAAAAGGGATAAATTTTTTTAGTATGTCTTGCAAGAATAATTCCACACCTTGTTTTCTTCTCCCAAACAAACGATGAAATTCCCTGTTTTTTAATATTTTTTCCACTCTATTTCTGTGCCAATTACTTATACTGTGTGTGGTTGGATGGAAAGAAAATTAAAAAAAAAAAAGAGGGAAAGAAAAAGAATTTTGAATGAAAAAAAAGTAAAATAAAAACTAATTTTTTATTTTTAGAAGTCTAATTTTTTTTCTCGCCTTTCTTTTAATCTTTGTCCCACAAAACAAAAAATTATATATTGCTATTCATATTTTCTTTTCTATCAATATTCTTGATATTCAAAACATCCCATTATGTTTGTCACAATTTTTAGTTGTAGAGTTTTTAAAGCTAAAATATATTTTGAATTTCTAATATAAATATATTTTTAATTTATCCAATACCTAAAATAAATTTTTTTAATTTATCATAAATATAAAATATACTTAAATTGATTTTTAATTAATAATAACTTTTTTGTTACACTGGATAATGTTCCGTAAATTTGATCTTGGCAATGTCTGAGACTATGACCCGCAGGCTCAGTCCCATCATCATCATATAGAAACTGAAACAACCATTGGCGTAATGTGAACTAGTCCTCTTCCTTTCTGATATATATCCAAGGTTTTGAAATACAGTTTTCCTCCCAATATATAGTAATATTTATGTGGTTTGGAGTAATTATTAAGATTATGGCACAAACTGTGAAAGCTAACATCACACCAAGTTACCACTTACTTTATTAATGTTAATCTTCTCCATCTTTTTTTTTTCTTCAATGCCCCACACCTCTTGTTTCTATGCAAAACCTGCGTATGTTTCTCTGTACTCTCACTGCACGTTCTGTTTTTGTCTGCAGTGTCACTGTCCCTGTCTTCTTCAGCCACACCAAGAGTCCCTCTCTTGCACACCAATCTTTGTTTGAGACCCTTTTTCTCTCTCTCTTTCTAACCAGCATTGGAGCCTTGAAAGCATGGAACTTTCCTTAACCTGTTCCATAACTTGAAACTTCTAGAATGATGCATTAATTAAAGGGGTTGCAAGCAAACGGCACCTAATCCATTTCTCAATTTTTTTATATACCCTCCAACTTCTCTCTTTTTTTTTTCTTTCTTTTGTTTTTGTTATATATATATATATATATATATATATATATATATATATATATATATATATATATATATATTCTTAGTAGAAGAGGTGCTTAAACTTTGAGGTTTGAAAATTTTGTTTGTGTTTTTATTGAAATGTCAAGTCTACAGATGTGTCATGTGGTAGATTTGGAGCAAGGGAGTCTCAGTCACCACCACCGTTCAGTGAGTGGCAGTGACATGAGCATGTGCTTTTCTGATGCTGAGAATGGTTCATGCTATTCCCATTTCTATTCAACAAATGGTGACCCTTATGATGATTACACATTTGGTTGTGTTTCTGATGCTGAGGATGGTGGTGATGTTGATTCAAGGAGGGCTTCTTCTGTCACTGATTCTGTGGAGGTGGAAATTGAAAGTGGTGCTCCTGAAATTAAGGTGCATTTAGCCAAAGTGGAGAGGGATTGCAGGATTTGTCATCTTGGTTTGGAGAGTGATGATAGTCAAGAAGAGTCCGGAGTTCCCATTGAATTGGGGTGTTCTTGTAAGGATGATTTGGGTGCTGCTCACAAGAATTGTGCTGAGGCCTGGTTCAAGATTAAGGGGAATAGGTGAGTTTAATATTCTTTAATTTAAAGCTTATCTTTTCTTAGGTTGTTTTTCGTTTTCAATTGGAACTTGGAAGTCTCAAAATCTGCTGCAGAAAAAGTAAAATTGGAAAAGCCTCTTGTTTGGTTTTCAATTAGGCCAATTGTAAACTGAATCTTGCCTCAATTTCGCCTTGAAACTCAATTTGAAATGGAAGTAAAAGGAGAATTGTTTTTGCAAACGCATTTGTGAAATGAAGTTCGTTCAAACTTAAGCTTACAATTTTTAATCCAAAGATGCTCTTAGTTGGATTGTGAACTTGGTTTTTATTTTAACTTTCATAATTTTAGAAAAACAGAAAATACAAACCCTCCTTTTTCTTGATTTGTTGCATTGGGAATTTGAGCTTATTAACTAGTCATGTCATGCCATGTCACTGCTTGCAGAAAATTTTACAATTTAGTGACATCTTGTATTTAGTGGAAGGGTATGGATATGATACTCAAAACTTTAGTGTAGAAAAATTCTGAAATGTAAGTGAAGTATTTAGTAGGCAATTTAACTTATGAATGGTTTAATTGAATTTTGAGTATAAGGAACAAAACTTTTAAGGCAGAAAATTCCATCGTTTCTTCAAGAGTGGGGAATGTTATAGAAGATTACATTATTTAAAGAAGACTTAAAGAGTAAGGCATAAAGCATTAGTCAGTCTTACTGATTAGCTGAGTTGTGCAAGCAAAGTGGGATTCCTTGTTGCTTTGTCCCTTTTCTGAAATTAAGGAATTTTCATATTATTTCTTTTTCATTATCTTTATCTCAATCAAAGTGGAGATTTGACACCTTCGCCCTTTTGTTCATGTATTTGGGATTTATTTTTGTTGTCTTGGTGGATGCTTATAGCTTGATGATGTGTCACCAATGATATTTTAACCCAAAATGTTAAGGATTTGTGAAAATTTGTTCATTTATGATGTATGATGATATCAAACTTTTAGTATGCTTAGTTGTTTTACTCACCACAAGATAGATCCTAGTCAAAGAACTTTAAAGTTAATTATTGTCACACTGCATGTAAAGGTTCAGCATGTCACTTGCAGATAGTAGAACAGTTAAAACCTGTACTCATTGTAACTGTGCTAATCCCTGATTTTAATTGCAATACATGAATTCTAATTCAATATAATGCTATAATTTTTTCCCCTTGTTTAATGCATGGTAGTGAACCTATTTTATTGATGAATTATCTCTTCTCCATGTTTGGGACCATCTATGGAGGCAACTATGGTTAACAGTATAACATATCTAGTTGCTGATGAAGTGGAGGGAGGAATGTGAGGTGGTGAACTAGTGGGGCCATGGTCACCCCTAATTTTTGTGATGTTTTTTGAAATTACTATAAAAATTATTTTGTGGTCCCCTATATTAAAAATATTTGTCTTATCTATATAATTTATTTATTTTCTCTTATATTATTTCTGTACTCAATACAGTTATGTAGTTATTTTATTTATAAAAGGATAATAGTTATATATTAATTTCTGGCATATGTCTGTAACCAAAAAAAAAAATATCTTGCATATATTAATGCACATAAAAGTTTAAAATTTCTTTACTAAGCCATGCTATTTGATCATAGCCTCCCTTAAGCCAAAGTTATGGCTCTGCCCCTGCAAGCGCATGATTAGTGGCTTTATTAAGTGAAACAGAATATGAATATGTTCTCTGTTCTTTCTTTGACATATCGATTGATGCTTTTGTTTTATTGATAGAAAATTCTTGAAATAATCTTTTTCTTAATGGGTTTAGAAGAAGCTGCATGGTTTACCTTACCACGTGATTTTTTCATTGTCCCACCAAAGACAAGTGTAGATTTGTAGAAGGTATCAAGTAGGAATCAGAATCTGTCTGGTATGACATCTTAGTAGAAACACATAAGTTAACTGACAAACACTTTCATTCAATTTGAAAAAAATTCCTTGGTTGCAATAGTGAGGAATAATTGCTCCACCCATCAACTATGCCCTTATTCTGTGTATGAGCTTCTAAACTCTTAAGGATTTGGTTAATGTACTAAGTTTGTGGTTGTTGAAAATGTGGCCTTTTCTTTTCTGTCTAGTTTCTATCATGCATTGCCAATACTATGCGAGTTCTCTTTTGCTAGTTTATTTTGATTTTTCAGTTTAAGAGGGGATAATAATGCCCCTGATCCTTATACAGAGCATGTACTCAATGGTACCAGCAATTTTTCACCTGTGCTCTCTCTATCCTGTTTCACTTAAAGCAATACCTTGGTGGGATTTATCATATTTACTTTCTTCTAGTTGTGTAACCTCACAATTATAACTGTAACTATTTATATGAACATCTACCTCTTTAGTTTAAAAAATAGGTTAAATATGTTTTTAGTCCATGCAATAGAATAAAATGAATAACTAAGAAGAGACAATTTATTTTTGAGAGACTAAAAGTGAACATTATTTCATTTGTGAGGACTAAAATTGTTTTTTTTTTTTATCACGGACTCTCTGTGAGATTGGTGTAAAGTATCTATTGATTTTTTCAATGACTAATTTCAGTTAGAAAACATGACTTTGTTGATGACTAAAATTATATTTAGCCCTTAATTATTTTTTCTAATTTTTTTGTTTGTTAAAATTCAGGACATGTGAAATATGTCATTCTGTTGCACGGAATGTTTGTGGGGCAAATGAGGAGACAACACAGACTTTGAGTGACAGCAGCAATGCTAATAATGCAGCATCCACAATCTCAACATCAACAGAACCTCGAAGATTTTGGCAAGGCCATCGCTTCCTGAATTTTCTGCTTGCTTGTATAGTTTTTGCATTTGTCATATCGTGGCTTTTTCATTTCAATATGCCCTCCTCGTAATTTTTCTAAAGCATAACTTTTTTTCTTTACTTATATTTTAAAGAAAAATGAAATCTAATTTAATGGGGGAGGGGGTGAAGAGAAAGAGGAAGAAAAATAGAAAGGAGAAACCACAATCTAAAATAGAGAATTGATTCTTAGAGATAACTAATGTTCTCATTTTAAGGCCTTACTGGGGCTATGTAAGTAGGCATTTATATCATCCTTGCCTCTATGCAAGTCAACAGTTCGTGATTTAGTCATTTATGTTGTGCAGTCTTCCTATAATATTGGGTCTTTCTTTATAGTGCTTTCTTATTCAGACAAAGGTATATAGCAGAGCTTGTCTATGTTTAGAAAAAAAAAAAAAATCCCCCCTATTACTTTATTTTGCAAATCAATGTGATTTTGCATAAATATTAAATGTATATTATAGATATGATTGTTTTAAAGTGAACAACTCATTTTAGTCGGTAAAGTAATCTATTAACATTAACAATGTACCAAAAGGAAGGTTTTTTTATACCACATGTTAAGATTCTATAAAACTTTTCCCTCCTTTTTCAACAATTTCAAGCCATTAATTTATCTTTTAGTTAAACGGTCCATATCATATAGTGATTAACAATTATTTTTTTCTGAAAGTTTCTACTATTTTGAGTCTGTCTAGGATATATTATGTTATCTTCTTTTTTTTCCTATCTCAAATTATTATAATATCTATTTATTTATTTTATTAGCAATATCTATTTATTTATTTTATTAACAAGGGAATGGAAAGGAAAAAATTCAAGTGATTGAACACAAGTGATTTATGTGTTACAGTTAATGTTAAGTCGATCGAATATTACTTGAGTTTGATTCTTAATGAAAATAATTTTTTGTCAGATTTTATTTATCTTTCAATTTTTCAATCGAACTTCAGATTAGTCAGATTTTATTTATCTTTCAATTTTTCAATCGAACTTCAGATTAGTCAGATCAAATTTTTTCTAATGAAAAGGATTAAAACAAAAAAATTACTAAAGGAAGGTTTTTGGTGTCACATGTCAAGATTCTATAAAATTTTCCCTCCATTGTCAATAACACATCCAAGTCATTAATTGATCTTTTAGTTAAACAGTTAATACTCTACAGTGATTAACAAATATTTTTCTCAAAAAATTTCTTTTACTTTGAGTCCTTTGAATGTTATTTATTTTTATAATAATATGATTATAATTTTTTTTTAAAATGACTATATTATCATTAAAAAAATAATAATATTTAATATAATATTAATATATATATATATATATATATATATATATATATATAAACATTTTGGTCATCAATCTATTAACTCTATTTTAAGGGAAGGTTTTGGGAGAACAAAAGGTCATCTTTTAGATAATTTTTTTCCCTCTCAAACCCTCTCTCTCTAATTTCATTTTTTTTCAATGTTTTATTATTTTTATTTTAAAATCTTATGAAATTATTTATAGTTAAACATTGTATAAAATCATGTAAATAGTTTCATAAATAAATATTTCGTTGATTAATATTTAAATTATCATATTATAATTTTTATACTGAAATTTAATTTAAATATAATTAATTAAAAAATTTAAAATTTTGAATCCACTTTTAATAATTACATATACGAAATTTTTTTTCATTATTATTTGTATATACTCTTATAATATTTTGCAAAAATGTATAAAAGCAATTTTAATATTAATTTATTTATTTTATAAGCAAAGAATTTCATTAAAATAAAAACCAGTAGCACAATAAATGCCAAGCTTACAAGTCAAAACAAACAAAATAAATAAAGCATAAACACGATGGATACAGCTTTTGCCCAACCCCCAAACTCACCAAAACTCCCGTCACCCAGACAAACATCATAATAACTATGAGCTACATACACCACCAACAAAATTAACATAAGGAAACAATATTAAAACACTAAAACCGTACTGATATGTCCCATAACATTTCAATTAATATCAATGCATGCTCTAGGATTCAACACCCATTCAGATAATGGATAAGTGAGACCCCTCTTTGCCTTATTCTACTGTCATGAACGGAATTTAATGGAATCAACAAGGCATTCCTTTTTTGTGTTTGTTGATGTAAGTATCCAAGAATTATGGCTCAACTATATTGACCATATTACCACAAATCATACCGCCATCCAATACTTTTTGTTATCTACACCACAATGATGGAATATTTTGGAACAAATGACGCACAATTATAATAAGTATATAACAACTAATAACAATTATAATAGAGTTAGAGACATTGAAGAGAAAATGAAATTCATCCTTAATATCTCAATTGAATCACCAACCTGAAATGAGAAAGATATTACTCTCTGGTTGGTTGTTGGAGTTCTCACATGATATTGGGTTATGGTAAAATTGTCTAATGGGGCAATAATTTTACAAGCACATGACAAAAACAGAATCCTCATTTAAACAGTAAGTGAGATTCAATATATCATAAAAATAATCACATAATAAATTCAAAACTAATATCCATCAATTAATAAATCATAATTTATTTACATAATTAATATTAATAATCATAAATTTAATCTAATAATTAAACAATGTTAATCCACAAAATTCCAACTGCCAATCCATCAACCCCAAAACTATAAGAAATTCACCATCGCATCCTTATGTAATGTCACACTTAGTCCCCAACATCTCAAGCATGCCGGCCAAACTCTATATGTAATCTCATTGTTAGTACTAATTTATTAATTTTATTTTTACTACAAAATAGATTTAAACTAATTATCCAAAAGTAACATAAATTAAAAAAATAGAATCATTTTTCTATGATAAAGACTACTTTCTACTGGAGACAATCCGATTCCAATCAAATACAAAAGTTATCGACAATAAAACTCTCTAATTATTTAATAAAGTTGCATACTAAGAACTCCAACAATAATATATTTTTAATTTATAATAAATTTTTATTGTTAATGTATAAAATATATTTTTTAAAACTTAATATATATTTTTTTATACTTATATTATTCTATTTTTATAGTCTTTCCAACAAGCTACATTTTAATGGAAAAGTAAAAAAAAAAAAAAAAAAACACTACATTTTATGGAACAGAAACTAAAAGGTTCAATGGTTAATGAAATGATGCATTAAATATTTAAACTTTTGGAATTGACAAATTTGCAGCCATTAAACATTTCGTGAACCACCAAAGCCTATATCACAATTAACATACTAATAAACAAGTGGTGTGGTAGTTTTTGGAATATTCTAATTAACTAACTAATTCAGTAGCATCAGAGTTGGCATCACTGTGATGTTTGTCAATCATGCATGTTGAACTTGGAGACTAAATGTTAAAATTAAGATAGGATTGGTGCGTGCTTTCGTGTGTGTATTAGCATCCATTTGAGCTAACATCATTATGATATGTTCCAACCATCAACCATGAATGTTCAACTTGAAGACTAAATGTTAAAAGACAAGATCGATGAGTGTTCTAGTAAATATATGTCAGCTGCTTGGGTAGAGCACCACTAAAGGGAAAAAGTCTTGAGACTAAATTGAAGACGTTCCCTAATTAACATGACAACCAATATCTAAAACTGGATTTTCAAACTATGTGCAAGGTGCTCTTGTTATTACAATAGAAAATAGTAGTGCGTGTAAAAAAATGGTCAAGTCTCTAAGCAAAAGAGGAAGTCACTGCATCTCACATGCAAAAGAAGCCAAATGATGAAGATTAACTTACAAATTGCTTGATTTGGACAGTTTCAGAAATCAACTTTAAGAGCTCCATGGATGAATGTTCAAGAATCCGAAAAGGAAAAATGGAGAAGAAGTAGAAAAAAAAAGTAGTAAAACAACACCATGATTGATGCAAATAGATAAGTCGAGAAGGATTCACCGTTAAGGATTTCATATCGTAGACAAGAATCATGATTCCATTGAAGAAACTCAAGAAGCTTCAAACTCTCACTTAAGCAAAGGTTAATTTCATTAAAATGATTAAATTGTTTACAAGAGGGAATAATAGACAATATATTCCTTAATTAATAGACCTAACAAAGGTAATTAGAGCAACATTAGGTCTTAATTATAATGTTCAAAAGGCCCAAAATTAAAAAACACAACAAAATGTGCAAATACAAAAAATGTTGTTTGGGAGCTCATGCTAACGTCCCGAGCTTAGCGCAAGAATGGCAACAAAATGGTGTTTTATGTCACTCTATCGCTAAGTGCCACCTAATCCTAAACTAAGCATGAGATTGGCAAAACCCAACAAACTTGTTGTGATCCTCAAGCTAAGTGCCAAGTCCTAGGCTTACCATGAAGATGATAGAATTATCAACACATGCTTGTCAAGGACATTGAACACATAAACTTAGAGTTCTTGGGTTAATTCTTCTTATATTTTGTTACCTAGGCTTTGATATCATTTTAAATTCTCTCAGTGAAACAAAGGTAATAGACACATAACATATTGAATTAGGGTACACCCATAAATTGAGAGGAGATAGAAAGAATATATTTAGTGGTTTACAAATTGTTTTTGATTGAACATATACATGAAAAGCTAGGAATTATATTGAATTCATTCTACATCTCACGAAGAATTAGAACTTATGTAATAAACTAACAAAAAGGCGGTGTGATAAAATTTAAAATATTCTAAGAAAAAAAAAATTCAAAAAAATAATTAATTAATCATATTAATTATATCAATCTAAATCAAAACTATTTTTTTCAACTTATATATCATTCATTGGTACATAGTATAAGGAAAAAAAAGTTATCTACAATCTCAATTAAATAAATAATATTTGTAAGATAAGAACATCAAATAAGATAAAATTAATTAAAATTTACTTATGTCTAATATTTATACAAAATGATTTTTTTCTCTCTAGACCAAAATAGTACATCCTATATGAGACCTTTTGTAATTGGAAAGCCTAAAAGTTTGGAAGGAAAATTTTGCAAGTGAATTGACACGTCCTACACTTCCCATGTGACACCTTTATAAATTGTATTGTTCTCTTCTTGGTCCATTATAAATTGTACTGCATAGATATATAATTTTGACAGTATTGTCATTGAATGGAGACAACAAAGGACATGCAGGTGGAAACAAAAGAAGGAAAAAGAGGGTGCACGCGTATAAAATTTCAAATCAGTCACTGTATTTTGTCCCGGGCATTACGGAAAGCCAAAAAAAAATTAAAAAAGAAATTAAAAACAAATAAATCATGAAGGAAATTGGAAGCAAAGCCTAAGAAAAACTACTTTAAAGGGCATGAAATGAAATAATGCTTAAGACAACAAAAGAAAAAGAAAAATCTATACAACTTTTTCAGTTTTTGTTTTTTCTGGCTTCCATGTTAGTCCCGTCTTTGAGAGTCTCTTGTGCATCATTTTCCATTCCGAGGCTGAAAAGACAAGCTGCTTGAAGATACAAAGAAGTAGGCCACTCTGGAGATACCACTTGGGCTTGCATTGCATCCCCAAGGGCTTCTTGTGCCATGTCATTCATTAAATAAGATAAGCAGCGTCTTGCATACACTGTAGGTGACACCATGGTCCCTCCATCTATGAACTGAAAAAAAAAAAGTATAAGATATAGATAAGTAACTAATGCTAGAGTTTAATTTATTTATTTATTTGTCTTGGCCATAGGTATCCTCTGTCAGAGACACTCATCATGGATATAGATAAGTAACTAATGCTAGAGTTTTATTTATTTATTTATTTATTTGTCTAGGCCATAGGTATCCTCTATTAGAGGCACTCATGTTGGAGCCTGATTGGACCTAGAATAACTCCACAATACAAACATTTGATGGTTAGGTTAGAGTTTACTTTTTATGTCTTACATTTTTATTAATAAAAAATCATACTTTTAAAGCAGTTATTTAAAATTCAACAAATTGATTATATATATATATATATATATATATATATATATATAAAATCAATTAGCATGTAAAAATATTTTATAAATTAGCAATAAACTATTTTCTCCTTGTTTTATTTTTAAACCATCACATCTACAAACAACTTAAGGCTAGAAGGAAAAGGCCTAAACAATATCTACTAATGCCCTGCTTGATTATGTAGTGGGAAACCCCAAACATGATTTTGCTACCCAAACATGATTTTGCTAGGAAAAAAAATGGTTGTCAAGTAAATATAAAGTTTGTTCTTAAAAATACATTTGATGTAGAAGTAAGAAAAAATCATTAAAAATGTAACTTTTTCATTTGTGGGTTAAAAAATTTATTTTGAATTTACTTTTGAAAGAAAATTTCTTAAATATAAATCACTTTGCTTTAAAATTACTTTTAATTAAAATTATTTTTTCAAATTCAGGATGATGCAAAATTAAGTTAACAAACGATAATCCAAATTAGATGTTTAACAAGACAGTATGCAACCATCAGTCATTGCAACTCTGCAACATTAACATTAAGCATAGCTTCCAATTTAAGCAAAAAGTCCTTAAATTAAAATCCTCTTACTTGAGTGTAGCAGTCAATGGCAGTAACAAAGTCCTTAGCTCTAAAAGCAGTATCTCCATGCTTCTTCAAATTCAAGGTCTCTTGCATTTGACTGGTCCACAATTGAAAGGAAAGCTGCAGTTTCAACATTAAGAAGGATCAACATTAGAGTTGGTAACAATAAAAATAGAGGGAAAAAGTGTGTAAGCAAACCTCATTGGCAATTCCTTCATCATCCTTGTAACCAGTTTTCTCCAATATTTCATGTATTGCAGTAAGGTCCAGTCTCAAACAAGCTTCACCAAAAGGTGTCAATGACAATTGCTTTGTTGAGGATGCAGTTTCTTGCTGGAGACCCATCAGAACATATGAAGGGACCTGCTCATATACTATCCAAATGAGAAATTATAATCTTCCCAAGATAGGTATAAGGTTCTCACATTGCTTATATAACATTTGTTTTTGTCATAGATGCTTATACAACATCTTAACAATTAAACTACATGGAAACACTAGCATAATTCCAAATTATGTGCAAATAAGAATTTAATTTACATACATTGTTAACATAAAATATTTTTACGGTGAAATCTAACAAGACATTGAGAAAAAAAAAAAAGTGATACACTGACAATGTATGTATAGTTTTCTATTGTCATCCAATCGTAATCTACAATGTATGGTAAGTTTATTGAGTTTTACAATAATTACCTTAAAAGTCATACAAAAGATGATTTGTGATTGGATATCAGTCTAAATTTATTTTACATTATGAGTGCATAACCATTAAATTCTAAGACATTTTTTAATCTCTACATCATATTAATAAATAAATGATAAGGCAAAGTAGTCAAATCTCATTGAATATCGGTGTAAATATGCTTTACAATAATAATGTATATAAATTAAACTTTAATAATCATCATATACTTAAATTTCAATTCACTTTAAGTGATAATCAGTCATCTTAAGAAACACAACAACTGGAAAAGAATATGGAAAGTATGGAGGTACTTCATCAGCATGATTAGACGAAGTTTCCCAAATGCTGCTAAAAAATTAGGTTAAAAAATAAGGGAAGAAGAGGAATATTTGTGTAATAATAGAAGTAGAATAATAGATATATGAGACCTAAGCATAAACTATTATTCTAAAAGCTTATCATGCATGGAATATACCTCTGTCTCTTTCTGAAGTGACAAAAGAGATGCAACAAGAGACTTTGCATTTGGCCTCTCACGAGCTTCATATTGTAAACAACGAGAAGCCAAACGAACCAACTCAGTTCCATCATCCTTTGAAAAGTGACCCTCTAAGGCAGAATCCATCAACATCAAAAAGTTTTTGCCACGAATTAAGTCAAGTGCCTGTAAAAGAACAAAAGTGAATGCTGTGAATATCATATTTTTGTTCTTCATTGAGTTTGGTACATCAATGAACCACCTAATTTATACTAGACATGGTCTGCGTGAACATTAAAGATTTAACACAGATATTTCTACGTAGAAGTACTATTTTGCAACTTGAAATAGATCCAAATAATTAATACACTATGAGTCAATGACTAATATACCAAAAGATTGTAAACTGGTATTTTTTTATTTTTTTGTAGTTATTGTAAAAGACTATAAACAATATACTAGAAAAGTTTCAAAATATGTCACATGAGAATTTCTATAATAGCAATTTCTTGCTTATGATATTGATATAAATTATAGTGTGTCCCACACGCTGAATGTGTATTTTAAGCAACTATATCAGCCATTGACACCATCATTGTCCAAAATCAATGGTGTGAAGATCTCATGGAATTTTAGTTTTAGTACTTCATAATGGAAGGAAAAGCTTACATGGCTTGGTGGAATATGTTTACCACTCAAGAGATCTAGCAGCAGAGTTCCAAAACTGTAAACCACACTCTCTGGAGTCACTCTACCTGCATATAAACCCAAATGTACCAAAGAACAACAGTCACATACTAAAATATGTAAGCATACGCAAAATAACTCCAGATATGTTTCCCTCATCTAAAAGAAGGATTTTCCTTAGGGTAAGGAAACAATAAAAAAAACAAAATAAAAAGAAAAGACAAGATGAATTTCTAGATAAATTCCAATATAATTTGGTCAAATTTTATATTTCTAAAAACGAAAGTCAAAAGCAATTAATTTTTTACTTATTTGCAGAAGAGGATGTAAAATTAAATACAGGCCCCCTTTGTGATACAATAAAGATCCTACCTAAAACAGAATAGTACAACATTGCCAATGGCTCTTTGACCATTCTGAAGTATTTCAGACTAATCTATACTTTTATGGCTGATTCAGTGGCAGATTTCTCAGATCTCTTTCAGTTATGCCAAAGATCAAGGACATGCTTTCTCATGCAACCAACACACACAAACATCCTAAAAACTTTACCAGTCCTTAAGTACTCAGGAGGGGTGAAAGCCAGGTTTGTACTGTAACTCTTGCCATCTCTACTGTTCTTCATGAGACCAAAGCAAGACAACCTGGGATTAGCATCCTGTGTATACAACACAAGCCAGTCCAAGTTACAAATAGGAAGAAACAAGATTTAGTTAGAACTTGGAAGCATTTATTAACCACCAATTATACCTGATCAAACAAGATCCTGTAGGCATTGAGATCATGATACAAACCCCTTCCTTTACTAGTGCAATATTCTAGAGCTTGAGCTAAGTAGAAAGCCACCCTCAACCTCATTGCCCATTTCATTGGTTGTGCCTCCCCTGCACCAAATAGACCATGATTTATTTTTGTTCAGAATTAAAAGGCATATGACCACAATTTAAGGAAATATTTAAAACCCAACAAAGATTAACATAAAAGTTAATGGTATTCACAAAGAACTCACAATGAAAGAGATGCTTGGCCAGAGTTTCATGTGGCATAAACTCTGCTACTAGCAGCCTCTCTTCCCCTTCATAGCAATAACCAACCAAATTTGCTAGACGTTCACTTCTAAGGCTCCCCACTTGTTTGGCTTCCTCCTAAATTCACAAGACATTATGTCAAATTCAATAGAAGAAAGAAAAATGCAAGAAAGTTAAAGTTTCTTTAAATTGCAGTCCGCAAACGTATTTGCAGCCTCAATATCAAGGTTTTGGAGATCTCCATGACAGCATCACAACCACAATTGTGACTACAGCATGGAGATCTCCAAAACAGCATTGCAACCATAATTGTGGCTACATCAGCTGCATTCGGAGATCTCCACAACTACATCACGACCACAATTGTGACTATATCAGCTGCATTTATCCACAACAACGTTTTAAAAAACTGTCTGTGACTGTGATTTCAGCCACAACTTCACCGCAACAGTAATTGTGGTTGCATTAGCCACGTTTACCCACAATTCTCATAATATCAAGGATAGAGACAAGACTGCAACCCCGACCGCAACTGCAATTTAAAACCTTGGTCCACAATTATCTTTAGAGGCCTTTTAAAACTGGACAAAAGTAGTTAAAAAGGGAAAAAATAAATGAAGTGTGAGTGCAAGTTACAAACGAGGAATTGGCGAGAATCAGGCCAGGCAAACTTGTTGAAACGTTTGATGGCTATCCACTGTCCATTATCAAGTTTTCCTTTGTAAACAACATTTGGAGCTTTCTCACCATGCTCAGACACTATGTTTTCTGAGGAGAACCCATTTGTGGCAACCTTCAGTTGCTCCAAATTGAACTCACCAAAACTTGGCCACAATTTTCTCTCACCCTTCTCGCCATTTTCTGCAACAAAGACAACATTTTTAAAAGGAAACAAGAGTTTCTAGACAAAGGGTGGTGTGTGCATGTGAGAGTGTGTGCTGAAAACACAAAAACAAAGAACAACACAAACCTTGGTCAGAGGATTCAAGGACAGAAGGTTTGAGGTGGGAGTGGAACCAGCAGAAAGAGAATTTAGAGCAACGAGCCCCCATGTAAGTGCAAGAGAGGAAGAAGAAAGAACAAAAAGGTGCAGTTGAGGGTTGAATGCTAATGAAGAATGATCACACAGTGGTCATTGTTGTGAACCTTTTGTGTTTGTTTTGTTATGCTTGAACATAAATGGCAAAGAGTACACAATTCAAAAGGTTCCTACTAATAGTACTTAAGGTGGCTACAACAACTCTTCTTCATTTGTACCTCAATTGCTGTTGCAGTGTACACAACAGTGACAACACAAATACAAGACGTTAATGTTTTTACAATTTTTTGTTATCACTTTCTTCTTATGTCTTTCTCTATCCCTTTCTTTGAAACAGACTTTTTTTTTCTTCAGTGATTCAATTTGTAAAGGGCCTTTCCCAATCTTGGCTTTCTGGTTTTGGCTTTTTGCTTTTCTGCTTTCTCATCATTTTGCTTAGCATTTAATAAAAGGAAATTTAAGAATACCTTTTATGTGAATTTGTTTGCAATCTATTATTATTATTGTTAAGTACAGTATATGTGAATATCTTTAGTGTAAATGAATCCCATTTCCAATCTAATGAAAATTAATTTGTATTCTTAACTCCAAAAGTCCACTATTTAACCCAGTGTTATAAATATCATTCTCATCAGGGTTATAAATTTTATTTTACTGTGACATCATATTATTAAATAAAATGATATGGTAAAATAATCAAATTTTATTGAATATTTATATAAAAATATTTTACACTTATAATATGTTAATTAAATACAATAGAAAATTAGTACAGTGATTATTATATCAGCACTAGTTCAATTGTATAATTGATTCAATTCAATAGTCTACTCAAGTCTCAAACCAATTGTCCAACCTCTTCAACTTAACACAGTTGTTATAACACTAATTCAATTATTTAAGACAAATTTTGAATTGCATAATTACTTATTACTATTTTTTTTCTTAAGAAAAACGATAAATACATTGCATTTGTGATACAATGTTATTTTTAACTATTGGTAATTTTTTAAAAGAAAAAAAGTTATATTAAAAATAATTACTTTAAAGTAATTAAAATGGTAATTTATGATTGAATGATAACGTAAAATTATTTTACACTACTATGGCTGCGTACACATTAAATACTCTTTAAAACTAAGGATATTGAGAATAATAGATTGAAATAGATATATTAAAAAAATCTTAAAAACACTCTGAACGCTCTCATCAAAGAAAAATATCAAAAAAATGCTCTTGTTAAAGGAATGACACCTATAAACATTCTCATTTAATACAGTTATTATAATTTATATTTAAAAAGTGATTATCCAATGAATATGAGTTAATTAAGTTTATGGGAAACACCATAAATTTGATTTTCATATAAAGCATCATTAAGAAAACGTGATGAATTATAAATATGATTAAACTTCATATTAAAAATTAATCTCAATCAACTTAAAGGATTGAAATTTATGAGAATATCTTAAAATTTTATTAGAATATATATATATATATATATATATATATATATATATATATATATAAAGTGATTTGTTCACTTCTAGAAACCAGTCAAATACACCTTTAATAACAAATTTGATTTTGAGTTACTATAGACAATAATAAATAAGAAAAATAAAATAAAATCACGTTTAGAATTTTGCGACCCTCCCCAATACAGGCACACTAAGAGGACACTTGATAGGAAATAATTAAAACCTTTAGTTGATTATTTATATAAATTTCTTGAAAATCAAAGAGTAAGTAATATTTCTATCAAAAACTTTAATTATATATCACATTAAATAACCTAATCAAAGAGTAATGTATTTTTATCGCAATAAAAAAAAATTAACTTCAAATAATTAAAATTTCACCTCCTCCATCAGAGCAATTTTGTGAAAAACATAACTAAAAACTATTTTCAAAAAGCATTATTTTCAGTCAATGTTATTTCTTAAAAAATAAATCAAACGTCAAAAATAAAGTTTCCCAACTTTAGATTCCTTGATTGTATATACCTCGATGTGTGAGGTAAGGTTAGACTTATGAAATATAAGGCCTAGAAATTATCATACCTATTTAGCTTGATATTAATTTTTATTAAATATAATTTTGGTTTTCTTATTTTTAAAAATATGTATTTTTATTTTTTATTTTAAAATTGAGATATTTAATCTTTTTTATTTTTTTAATTTCTATAGTTTAATCCTCCTATTTTAAAATAGAGAGCATTTAATTTTTTATTTTATAAAATTCATTTTAATCTTTTCATCAAATTCAAAAATTGTTAAATCGATAAAAAATTTACTTAATGTGAATTTAGTCATATGAAACCATATAATTTATTTAATCTATGTGATGATCATCATTAATTATACGTCCTGAGTTAGACTCCATGTTAATATCCTCTTGATTTGAATTGTTTATGTGTGATTGAGTGAGAAAGTAAAATGATTCATAATCGCTAGAATTAGGTAAGTTTACAATAAGAATTTGTGTACAAGTTATACGTTAATCATGACAGGTGCAATTCAAAGAAAGCAACACTTCACGACTTTTGACAAATGTATGAAAAAACAAATTTAAAAACATATTGCCTTAGTCAATGATATAATATTAAAAAAAACTAATTCTTTTCAATTAGCGGATAATATTCTTTGTACAACTTTTGATAATTAAAAACTATATATGGTGGATGTCTCTCATATCTTTAGACAAACCACTCTTTTGGAGCACTCACCTCCAAACCAGGCATGAAATTCAACGAAATTGTTAACAAATTCAAAGCAATCACTGCTCTGACCTTCACCCTCATTTCTTTTACCCGTTCATTTTTTATTGCCACTTGCTAGTGATTATTCCACTTCATTGTGCCAATACAATTTTGACCTAATCTACTAGCATTTTTCTATTTGTCATGTTACAATTCATGTTTCCTTTTAAGTGTTTAACAACAATTGTGATTGTTTTCTGGGGAAAATTCCGTGTATAGCAAATCATTAATGAATTTGGAGTCTTTGAGGCTATTAAATAATATGATATGGATATGTTGAAGAAAGAGGGATGTAGTAATTTTCATCAAATGAGAGGACATTGAGAAGAAAATTTTGATTAAGAACTTGTCACTAGAAAAAGTATCAAGTCTTTATATGTATAAAGTTAATGATAACTCTATTTCAAGGCTCGGGATATGTCTCTCACCTAATGAATTTAATCAATTTATCATTCAAGTATCGAGCTCATTTTGAAGCCTACGAAGCTATACATGGATTTGTGACATGACACAGAAATTGACCCAAAGCCAAATTATATTCTAAAAATTGTTAAGACAAGGACACAGCACGAGTATACATGTAATTGAAAATTTAAGGAAAATAACCACTCCCGCACATAAGCTTCAAAATCGTAATATCTTTATATGTGTCACATATTTCAAAAATAAAAATTTGGGAGAAATAAAATTAATATATTATAAAAGAACTCTGGCCTGCATTATTTTCTTCGTTAAAAATTACTTAAAGTTCAAAATAAATATAATCTCTTTATGACGTCATTGTAATCCCCTAAGTTTTTTTTTCAACAAATTAAGTCCTTTTACTTTTAAAATTAAGTAAATTTATTAGTGTTTTCATAAAAAATTATAAAAATTATCAAATTTTCATTTTTTATTCATAAATTTATTAGTGTTTTCATAAAAAATTATAAAAATTATCAAATTTTCATTTTTTATCCAAAACATCAAACTACATTCTAAATAAATAAAAAATATATATCAGTTAGAAGAAAACTAATAAATGGTATAACCTTTTTTTAAAAAAACGTGAACACTCAGCATCGATTCAAGAGATACAAGAGATAATTATATAGCATAGTGTACAATGATTCTGCAATAAAGTAATTAAATGTGAATTGATTGCAGATTAGAAAATTCTAAATATAGAATAAATTTCTTAAATATGGTTAGTTGCAATCTGGTTTATTTGTGAGATTGATTAGTACCACTTAAAGCATATTAGTCTTCCAACAACTTTCCATTATCAGTAGCACAATCATAGGGATCTGGTTCCAACGACTCTTTGTTTCCTTTTTTTGCATGATTGTCATTATTAGTAGCACAATCATAGGGATTTGTTTCCAATAGCTCTTTGTTTCCCTTTTTGCATGATTGTCATTATTAGTAGCACAATCATACGGATTTGTTTATTTGTTTCCAATGGCTCTTTGTTTCCTATAGCACAATCATAGGGATTTGTTTTCAACTGCTCTTTGTTTCCTTTTTTTGTATGATTGTCATCCAACAGCTGATTATTGTTAATATCCTCCCTCAAACGAGGTCGAGGTTGAAGGCAGAGTTTGGTCCGAAAATGCATGAGTAGCTTTGGACACGGGCTTAGTGAATAAATCAGCAACTTGATCATGGGTAGGAATGTGGTGAGTGACAAGATGGCCAAGAGCAACTCGTTCACGGACATAGTGATAGTCCAATTCAATGTGCTTGCTGCGGGCATGAAATACGGGATTGATGGTCATGTGGAGTGCACTGAGATTACCATAGTATAACTGTGGAAGGGATGGTAGTGAAATGCGAAGGTCTTGCAAGAGAAAGGTAAGCCATGTGAGTTCAGCGGCAGTGTTTGCCATGGCCCTATATTCAGCTTCCGTGCTGGAGCGAGAAACTGTGGGTTGTTTCTTAGCACACCATGAGATGACATTTCCTCCAAGATAGATACAATAACCGGTGGTGGAGCGTCGAGTGGTGGGACAACTTGCCCAATCTGCATCAGAAAAAGCAAAAAGATCAAGTGTGGTATGTGAAGTAAAGTGGAGACCTACATCAATAGTTCCCTTGACATATCGTAATATACGATGAGTCATTTGTAAATGCACAATGGTAGGAGAGTTCATAAATTGGGACACAAAATTAACACTATATGAAATATTAGGGTGAGTAAGAGTGAGATATTGTAAAGATCCAACAAGCCCACGAAAGTAACTTGGATCATCAAGGGGAGTGGTATTGGACGTCATCTTCATCTTAGCTTCAAGTGGTGTGCTCTTTGGTTTACAATCAACCATGTTAGCTCGTTCAAGGATGGTAAGGGCATAGTGTGACTAGGATAGATGAAGATCATCAGTTGTCTGTAGTATTTCAATGCCAAGGAAGTGATGGAAAAGGCCCAAGTCCTTCATGGAAAATTCGAATTGTAGAATTTTAATGAAGTCAGAAACTAGAGTGGTAGTGGATCCTGTGAGGAGTATATCATCTACATAAAGGAGAAGAATTAGTGATCCAATATTTGAGTGCCAAATAAATAAGGATGGATCAGCCTTACTACAAAAGAAACCATATTTAAGAAGAAAAGAACTAAAACAATCAAACCAGGCACGAGGTGCTTGTTTAAGGCCATAAAGAGCCTTTTGAAGCTTGCAAACATGGTTGGGGAATTGAGAGTCAGCCATGCCAGGAGGTTGCTCCATGTATATGTTCTCAGAAAGCAAACCATGCAAAAACGCATTTTTTACGTCAAGTTGTCGAATGAGCCAATTCTTAACAAGGGCTATGGTGATGATTAACCGGATGGTGCCTGGCTTGATTACAGGAGAGAATGTTTCAGTATAATCTACTCCATTAACCTGATGATATCCCTTTGCAACAAGACGAGCTTTGAGCTGATCTAGGGATCCATTAGGTTTGAGTTTTGATTTGAAAACCCATTTAGAGCCAATAACATGCAGGTCATGGGTGCGAGGAACGAGTTCTCAAGTTTTATTTTTGTGTAAAGCCTCAAGTTCTTCGCACATGGCAGCCTTCCATCCAAGATGAGCTAATGCAGAGCGAATATTATATGGGTTGCGTGGAATGTCTGGAGATGACATAGTGATTAAGGCATACTTAGGATTTGGCTTTGTAATTCCGTGTTGTGAGCGAGTAACCATGGGATGAGTAGGTACAACATGTGGAAGTTGAGTCTGGGTAGAAGAGGCAGATTCAAGTGGTTGTATTGAGGTAGAAGGTCTAAGCTCAAGGTTTGACTCAATTGGTGAGTGTTGTGACTCAAGGTTCTCATGTTCAGGCAATGAGGGTTGTTCTGGTTGACCAAAAGATGCAATAGGAAGTTGTAAGGCAGGAGATTGCATTAAAGGATTTGAGCATGGTGGGGCGAAAGCAGAAACTGTTGTTATTGTTGTTAGGTCTGCACAAGAACTGGAGTTAGTATGAGGTAGCCAAGAATCAAATATGCTAACTACATGTTGTGTAGGAGAGGAAATCGTATGATGACGATTAGTCTTATATGGAAAGAATGACTCATCAAAAAACAACATGTCGTGAGATAAAAAATTTCTTACTAGAAGAATGAAAGCACTTATATCCTTTATGTATATCACTATATCCAACAAACACACAAGGAAGGATTTTAGGGTCGAATTTGTTACGTCATGTATCCCAAGTGTAAGGAAAACATTTAGAACCAAAGATACATAGCGATGAATAGTTAGGGTGTGTGCCATGTAAGACAAAGTAAGGAGTTTCAAAATTAAGAGAAGATGACGGAAGTCTATTAATAAGAAAGACAGTTGTAGTGAAAGCTTCAACCCATAGACATAAAGGTGCACCACTATGAAATAGCATAGTCATACCTAATTCGCGTATTAGTCTATGTCTCCTTTCAACCATACATGTTTGTTCTGGTGTATATGAGCAAGAAACTTGATGTATAACACCTGTTAAATGAAAATGAGTTGAAAGTTTGGAGTTGATGAATTCACCTCCTCCATCAGAATGAAAAACTTTGATTTCTTTGTTAAATTGTTTTTTAACATATTGTTCAAAAGATAGATAAGCATTAACAAAGTCAGATTTATGTTGTAAGGGAATGATCCATATGTATTTAGAAAAATCATCAACCAAGCATGAATAATATTTGAATTTACTAATAGATAAGACAGGAGTCGGTCCCCATAAATCATAATGTATTTTTTCAAAGATAGAAGAGCTAGAGTGTTCAGAAGAAGAGAAAGGCAATTTAGTAAGTTTTCCCAATTGACAACTATCACAAAGATGTTCAGATTTCAAGGTTCCAACTTCCAACTACATCAATTAATCCTTTGTTCTTTAGTAATTGTAAAGCCTTTATTTGAGGATGTCCTAAACGTTGATGCCAAATGTCTATTGATCTTGATTTGAAACGATTAGAAAAATATGATTCTGGCATAGGGGAAAGAACATATAAGTCACCCTTGCGCCTCCCAGTGATAATCGACGATTAAAAAAATATGATTCTGGCATAGGGGAAAGAACATATAAGTCACCCTTACGCTTCCCGATGATAATCGGTTTCCCTGTTTCTCGTTCCTTAACACAAAAATCAACATTAGAAAACTCACAATTAATAGGAAATTGTTTTGTTAGTTGGCTTATGGAAAGCAATTTTTTTGTTAAATTAGGGACAAGTAAGACATTATGAAGAGGTAGAGTAATATTTTTTTGCTTAATGAATGTGTCTCCAATACCATGAATTGGGAGAGAAGAACCATCACCAATAAGCACAGAGTCTGTACCTGAATATTGTTGGATATTACTCACTATATTGGCTTTACTTGTCATGTGATTAGAGGCCCCGGTGTCAGAGGTCCATTATGTTTCAGCAATTGTGTTGTCTAAGGTAAGGGCTGCAAGTACTTGAGGTATATCATCAGATTAAGTTGGTTTCTTGGACACCCACCAACATATCTTTGCTATATGGCCCATTTTATCACAATATTGACATTTTTCATTCCGATATTGTTCTCGTTCTGCAGGAGTCATACGACGTTGTCCGGGTGGAGGAGGAGGTCTCTGTTGTGAGCTCATAAAGGTTTGGCTTTTATTTTGGTTCATGGGTTGTTGAGCCTGAAATCCTCTCCCAGTTGACGTGAAGGTTTGAGAATTCCTTTGATGTTGGGAGGAAAACTGACGAGATCGTTGTTGTTCGCCATAGAAAGCCACTTGAGGAGTGGAAGAGTTGTGCGTATTGGAATGATTGGAGAACCAATTGCGACGTTGATCATGGCTTTGGAGTTGTGAGATTAACTCAGAGTATGATGGCCTTGGAGGTTTTAGCATAGTTGTTGTGAATGTTTCATACTCGTGCCCGAGGCTTGTGAGGAGATAGAAAACTTTCTCTTTGTCTGGGACAGGTTTCCCAATTGCAGCAAGGTTGTCGCATAAACCTTTGAAGGTGCGGATGTGTTCACCAATACTTTGATCATCTTCCTTGCGGAGGTATGTGATTTGTTGACGGAGTGTGAATTCACGTTCTTGCGGGTCTTCCGCATATGAATATTTAAGTGCAGTCCAAACGGCATGGGCAATGTCTAAGCCAACAACGAGTCCAAGTGCTTCCTCAGAGAGTGTTCCAATTATCCACCCTCGAAGAAGACGATTTGTCTTGTGCCAAGCAATGAATTCGTCAGTTAATTTTGGAACAAAATTTTCTGTGTTTGTTGTGTCATTGGAATTTTGTGTGGTGTATTGAGGGGGGGCTGGATCATCATTGGTAAAGTGACCAACCAAGTCTTGACTTTCTGCTAATGTTAAGGGTTGTTCACGCCATAGTGGATAGTTTGTAAGTGTGAGTCTCAGAGTGATGAAATTGCTAATATTTAGAGATAAGAAAGTCATGGTGTGGCAAGGTGTTCACAAAGGCTCTAGATACCAAGAAGAAAACTGATAAATTGTATAACTTTTTTTTAGAAAAATGTGAACACTCAGCATTGATACAAGAGATACAGGAGATAATTATATAGCATAATGTACAATGATTTTGCAATAAAGTAATTAAATGTGAATTGATTGCATATTAGAAAATTCTAAATATAGAATAAATTTCCTAAATATGGTTAGCTGCAATCTAGTTTATTTGTGAGATTGATTTGTGCCACTTAAAGCAGATTAGTTTTCCAACAACTTTCTATTATCAGTAGCACAATCATAGGGATTTGTTTCCAATGGCTCTTTGTTTCCTTTTTTTGCATGATTGTCATTATTAGTAGCACAATCATAGGGATTTGTTTCCAATGACTCTTTGTTTCCTATAGCACAATCATAGGGATTTGTTTCCAATGACTCTTTGTTTCCTATAGCACAATCATAGGGATTTGTTTCCAACTGCTCTTTATTTCCTTTTTCTGGATGATTGTCATCCAACAGCTGATTATTGTTAATAATTTTTCCCCATTTCAAATTATAATCTCACATCCTAATTTTTTTAAAAGAAAATGATTAATTTTTTACTAAATTTATAATGTATTAAAAATTTTATAACTCAAATTTATCAGGAATCTCTAAATACTTGAATAGAAAAAAAAAAGTGTTTTAAAGATTACAAAAACTCCAAATTTTCTTCAAATTGAAAATAAAAGAATTTAATTAACTAAAAAAATAAAAGAACTAAATTAAATTACACGTACTCCAAACTAAAAAATATAAAATACAATAAAGCATTGAAATTTTAAATGTTGATATTCATCATTTGTTTATGTCATGTTCGGCAGTGATGTATCCATGTGGTTGTCAAATGAAAAAAAAAAAAAAAAAACACGTTCAAATGTGTATCAAACATGTGTTACGGTATGTCATATCTAACACTATCCATCACAACACTCGAACAATATATCCATGCATAGTAGCTTGCATCATAGCCATTGTTGTTGCTAGTTGCTACCATAAGTAACTTGTTGGTAGTGGAGCCCAACTATTAAGGGTTGGGCGTCCGTGCTCTTGTGTCAGGGTTGACGTGTGCCTTGAAGTGCCACGTAGCATGACACGTGTACTTTGTGGACCCTAGACAATACATAAGCCCCTAAAGCTCTGAGTCGACTTTCGGGCGAAAGAGATTGTCCAGTGTCGAAAGGGATTGTTTGATGTCGGGGGTAGTAGCTTGACAAGTAAGAGGGTGGCAAGTCAGTCGAGCCCCCAAGCATGGACAAGTATTGTCCGGTGCCGAGAGTGGTAACCTCGATCGATGTGGCAGTTGCAAGTCTGTCAAGCTTGACAAGCCCCCGAGCCTGGACAAGTGTTGTCCGGGCTGCTTATGTTAGGTTGTCTGAGGTAGACATGTTTTTGGTTTCACAGGCAAGGTCTGAAGTGTCAGGTGAGGGAAGCCTATCTATTTGACAACTTTATCATTTTCTTACCATTGAGAGTGCATTGAAGACACACATTACATTTTGTCTATTGTTGTAGGCATGTGCGGCGCATGCGCAGTACTCTCATAGATGTGTCCTTCATGAAGTGGACACATACTAAAGACTTGATGCATGGGTGAGTGGGGTTGTGTCGTCGTGCGAAAAATTAGGGCACCACTTCCGCTTTCGCTAGTTACCGAAGAGTCAATCCCCTCTTTAAATGGAGTGGACATTTGATTTGTGGCCACCGTCACTTTGAATTTTTGTTTTCTTTCTCTCGAAATCTCTTTGCTTTCGTGCTTGCTTCTTGTGATTTTCATTCTTCCTCTTTAATCCCTCAAGGTATTCCTTCTCTGATCATGTCTTCATTTCTGTCTGACTCTGCCATCGACATGGGTGGTAACGATTCTGGGGATTCAATTCAACAACCCCTGATGGACCAGGAGGTTATTTTCATTGGCAGTTCCTCGAAGGAGGATACTCGTTGCAATGCCTCCGACAACGAATCCTCTTCTTTGGAGAGGTTAAGGGTTTCGTGTCATACTGGTGGAGGCACCTCTCGTCTCCACAGGAAGACGTGGCCTTCCGCTACCTCCCCAGCCAGGGAGCTTATCCCGGTCATTGTGATTCTCTCCCCTTCGTTTTCTAAGGGAGCAAGGACAAGTGGTAGGGACATTAGGGCGTCTCCCCACGTGCGACGTAGCCATAGTGTTGGGTCGCCATCATCCTCACCTATTGTTACTGGATATGATTGCGTGAGGGATGATATTTTGAAGTATAAGTCCTCTCTCACCTTTGCGGTGAGTGTCGCTGCTATGCAATGCCAGGTGAAGCTGGCAAATCTTGACGACTCCTGGAAGGTAGTCGTCCAGCCTTGCAGGAGTAATGACTTCTCTTTCTTGAGGGCAGCATCGGGCAATTCACCCTTCTTCTTCATATACAGGTGTCTATTTGAGGTCTTGGATCTCATTCTCCCCTTGACCGCATCCCAATGTGCTCTGCTTAAGCATTTAAACGTGGTCTTTTCTCAGCTCCACCCAAACGATTGAGCCATGGTGAGGGCCTTTGAGATTTTGTGCCCCTTCTTCAACATATGGCCCAGTGTGCCAATTTTCTTGTATTTCTTCTAAATGAAGTTGACTGGCAAGATTGGTTGGGTTTCCTTGAACAGTGTATCCAAGAAGCTATTTGAATTTGATTCAAACATCTTTCATCACTTCAAGTACCATTTCTTTAAGGTCCTGGCTAATGGTTTGTCACTAATGTTCAACAGGGACGGGGAGCTCTTTTTCTCGTTCTATTGGTAGTCTATCCCCATCAAGTTTAAGTCATTTGACAAGGATCTGTTGACTCTTATGGAGAGGGTCGACAAAGATATTTTGGAGCAACTGTCGGCCTCATTGAATGCACGGGCCATTTTGTCTCTTCCCTCGGAAAGTGATCCTCTTGTTGCCTTGAACCGTAAATGTTTTGTCTTGTCTTTCTCCTTTGTGTCTAAACTACATTGTGGCTTGAATTGACATTTGTTATGTTATTGCTGCTTGTTTTACAGGAATTATGGATGTCTTCCCTTGGAGGCCACTTGTGAAGCAGGTTGGACCTGCTAATGGGACTGTGCCATCGTCTATAGTCGCTCCTGTAGCTAGAGAGGGGGTCGATTTGTTGTTGAGGTTGTCCCTATTGTTGGTGCTACTGAGGTCACCCTCGGTGCTCCTTCCTCTATTTTGGCTAAGAGGAAGCGAGATGGTGCCACTAGGGTGTCGGGTTGTAAGAAGTCGAGGGGGCATTTAAGCCTTCATGCCCTGAGTTGGTGTGCCAACTGAAGTTTTTGCCCTTGTCGTTGTTGCAATCCTTGTTCCTGCTAAAGTCGTTGTTGTTACTCTTGCTCTTCCTCCTCCTCCCGCCGTGCATGTTTAGGAGGCTATTCCAGCTGCTGAATTTGGGGGTGACTGCTTCGGCTCGTTCTGTTGTAGCGCTTTCGTCTACCATTGTTGCATCCCTGTTGAGTGCTAGAGTGGCAACCATGGGTGCTCCTGTGATGGCACCTCCTCCTTCTTTAGCTTCACCGGTTCCTCCCTCGGTTGTGTTGACTTCGACGTCCTCTTCCTCCTCTTCTTGTCCCCATGTGCCGTTACATAACATCTACACCTCGAACGATGTTGATTCCCTATGTGGTATAGGGTATAAGCCTAAACAGAAGACTCTGGTTGGCTTTGTGTTAGCCTTTCATAAAAATTTGATTTGATCAGCTCAGGTCCAGCATGCCATGAATTTGCCAAGGTCTTCCTTCAGCGAAGTTTGGCGATCTTGGAAAAGAATGGACAACAGCACCAAGAGGCTCTAAGCAAGGTGGCTTCCTAGGAGGCATAGGTCGCCAAATGAAGGCTTATTGCTCGCACAGTTTAGAGAGTGGAGCGCCCAAAGGTAGCGAGTGATATTGTCACCTTTGCTGAAGTTGTGAAGTCAAACCACCAATTGTCTTCTAAGGTTGGCTATGTTTTGATCAAGTTGTTGCACAACAGGTTGGACGGTGATGAATTGTTCAAACGTTGCAAGGGCTTGCAAGAAGAGAAAAAGGACCTCGCTAGCAAGGTGGAGGGAATTACGATGGAGAGGGACAAGCTTTCCAAACTGATTGTTGAGTTAGAGGCTCAACTGAAAGGAGAATGAAGTCTTTGACAACATAGGAAGCAAGACCTTGGTGATGTAGGGAGCAAGACCTTGATGATATAGGGAGCAAGACTTTGGCGGTCTTGGGTGAAGTAAAAAAGTAGATGACATTCTCAAGTTTGAGTTCAACCTTATTAAAGGTCTTGCCACTCATGTGGTGGTGTTTTCTTTCGCCTTGCAGAGCTTCTCCTCTTATGCTTGTGAGGAGTTAGTGTGATTTGCACCTAGTTAAAGGTCTTGTCGATCATTATGGTGGTAGTTCCTCTTGTAGAACCTAGACCTTTGACTGTGGTCGTCGTGGTTCTTAAGGAGTAAGTTGACCAAGGGGTTGCCTTGGGTTTTGTAAGAGAGAGAGAGAGAGAGATAACGAGAGACCGCATGGTATGTTTACAGCGGCCCCATGGTGGACGCCAAATGTACTTACTAAAATCCGGAGCTGGGACATGTCAGGGTAGACAGGTCAAAGGTGGACTCCAAGACTTTGCACTTCGGCTAGAGAGCGGCCCTTGTTATGAGGACAAGAAGGAAGACTTGTAAAACAAAGGATTTCAATGCTCAAGTAAGTATATGAGTTAGCAGAGTAAGTGAGACTACATAAGTTTGTGAGTAGGTGTGGGTGTGTGTGTGTGTGTGTTTGATAGCGTGTTCAGGGAGTACGAGGAAACCTAGTACTTATAGTGTAGAGAAGGAGTTGCAGGTACTTGTTGATAGGGGTTGTTACGGTGACGTAGCATCCCTTTTAGATAATTATCGACTTATAGATAATAACTTATGGCTTATACATAATGATAGAGATAATATATAACTTAGAGATAAAAGCTGGTAGATAACTATTAGATAATGCATAACTTTGGAGATAATTGAATACCTGCTAAGAGATAAAGATATGACATTATATTTAAATAATAAGATGTTAAAGATAACATGTTGGTTGTGGAGTCTGACTGTTAAGGGTTGAACGTCCGTACTCTTGTGTCAAGGCTGACATAGAGGATTGATGTGTATCTCGGAATACCACGTAACATGACATGTGTACTTTATAGACACTAAACGATACACATAAGTATTTATTGTAGAGTAGAATTGAAAAAAAAATTCACAACTATTATATTCGAAATAAAAAAAAAATATTTGTTGTATTTTAAATAGAAAGATTAAAAGACAAATAAAAGAAATTGAATATCATTTTTATATAAATGTTCACGTATTTATTTCTACATTGAGAAATTAATTTTAGATTCATAATTAATTTAAGACGACTTTTAGTAACTTTGGTTAGATAAACAAAATTTATATTAAATTTCACTACTAACTTACTTTTAAAATAAAAAAATATTTAAATATAAATTAGGTCACTTTAAAGTTAATTTGTTTCAAAATTAACTTTCCAATGTGTCACTCAAACACACTACTTAACCGTTAATTTTTTCATAAGTGTTATAGCTACACTTTTATCTTCAGGGGCTCAATTCAATCACATCTTTCTCGACTTTCTAAAACAATTTCCATTCATCAGAAAAAAGGGCCTCTTCATCATAAAAATCACACCACACTAGACAGAATTGAGAGCGCATGACATGATCTCGCAGCCAGATATATAATTGACCACACCAATTTATTAAAAAACAAAAGCACAACACGAAATGAATGAATGAATGAACCTCCCCAATAAAGTGAGAGGGTGGTGTGATTATTATTCATACCACCTATGTGGGGATCAATACAGGACCCTCATACAGGGAAAGGAGCAGCACGTAAAGGAAAAAGAAAGTGGTCGTTAGATTATGGAGTCTTAGACATGCCTCAATGATGATGCTCTTGCTGCATTAATTGCATCACTCTCTATGATATTGTTTGTCTCCCATAATGAGTGTGCACCCCTTTTCTACATTGACTAGCTTTTTACAGCTTAAATTGCGCAAGCACCACCCTTTTGTTGGATTATTAGATCGTTGGATATGTTTTATGCGGGAAATTAATATATCATATAATCATATGTTTATATTATCCTATATATCGAGTAGTAGACCCTTTGCTTTTGTGTAATATAGAAGGACCACACCCACTTGCTGACTTGCATGACTAGGCTAGCATTGCTTAGCTGTAATTACAAATGCCATCCTTCAAATTTTCAATACACAAAATGACATCATTTTGGATACCTTAATGGGTATGACGACTCACTAATTAAGTGTGTTTGGTTTCTTGTCGAAACCAAGTTCAACGGGGGTTTTCCACTTTCCAAAGACGAGAAAATAGAAGAATATATTTGGTTTAATGTTGGGTTGAACATACATACATTTCCATGCATGTTTTGTGATAACTAGGAATTCGAAACTTTTGATTTAACGTCTGTTTGGAAATTTTCTAACGATAAATTAAACATGCACGAAGTCTTTTATTACTTTAGAATGAAAGTTAGTTATGTTGTACGTTCAACGTAATTGTGTTTCATACACGCACTAAGAATATGTTTGGTTAAAAGTTATAAATGTGAATTCCAATAAAAAAGACTGTGTGCTCCAATGTATAAAATAAGAAGAAAAACTCGTTGCTTTGAAAATTTTCAATTTTAATCCAAACATGAATAAGTTTTTTTAGGGAGAATCTAAGTTCAATTCTTATAAAATATATCTTTAGAGAGAAACTTACAAGTTACAAGAATATAAATGTTTTCAATCTTCCTACTATGAATGGCATTCTCAGCCTTTCTTATGTCTTCTGCGGGTTGCATAACTCACGACTAGTAGTATAGGATTGGGATATATTGTGTTGTAGTTGTTAATCATGCCTTATGGTAATTGTTCTGTTTGTACTGGTGGTACTAAAGCTTGTAAACTTTGCTGATACTGTTGTATTCTGCTGTTAGACCACTTCTTGTGGATTGTAACATGTTAATAAAATTTACTTTGTTGGCAGCTAAAAAAAAAAAACAACAATACTTTAGATTTCTAGATTGAGAAGCCAAGGACTTCAATTATAGTAGTTAAAAAAATCTCATCGTTTAAATGGATTTTCATCGATGATTTTTGTCTGTATTAAATAAATTGAATTTGCATGGGTCTCATGGTAAGCTTAATTATCTACATAAAGTAGACACGTCTCCCCTTTTAATACTCAACAAATCTTCCTGTTTTTGTTTATCAAAGCATGCCACTTTCTCCTTAAAAAACGACTTCACTTTTTTTGTTTAGTTCTTGAATTTATAATTTATTTATGTGAATGAGTAGTTTTAAAATTTATAAAACTTATTCCCAAGTTAGTTTCGTGACTGTTAGCCAAAGATATTAAAACCACTGGCATGACGTGAGTTGCATAAATTTATAAGCATGCTTGTACACATAAAATAAATAAATTTAACAACTAAACCACAAGTGGGAGATATTTCATGGGGCTATCGGTCTTGCCTTAAGAAAATATTTTATGTTTTCATTAATAATGACACAAATATAAACTCTTTTCCTGAAAGAAAATTGGTGGAAATATCACTTTATTGTTTTTTATCATTTTCTGTGCAAATCTTCGAAAATAAAAAAAAAATGACATTTATAAGTTTATTAACAAAAGGGAAAAGCATTTCTTTATACCTCATCACCATACGTTTTCTATTGGCTCTAATTTTAATATGAATAAATAATATATGTATTAATAGTATAAAACTTTTTTTCGACTAGTGTGATAAATTTGTTAATTTATTTTAATAATTATCTAAAAAATTATACTAAGAAATATTTATGATTAATGGATAGTGTAAAGACTTACACAATGCATTCCTATCAAACTCTTTATATTCTACTGCTGTATTTCCCAAAACAGGAAAAAGGTTAAAATGTTAGTTATATTCCCAAGTGTATAGTTATCCTTTTGACCAATATGGATGGGAAAACAAGATCTCTATGTATCTCCAAATGTTGCACATATAACAAATAATGATGCCATACCTTTGGAAGGTCCTTAGAGCTACTTTTCATTATTAGGCAACAAACAAACACCGCAAGCCGAGAGAGTAATCTCAGTTGCGATAAATGAGGCTATGTATACATGCATGGATGATGGCCACAAGCTATAAACCTAACACCTCACACTTGCTGGATTGGCAATAATAATGTTGAGAAAAACAATGCCCCATTTGGATTAGACCAAGTGCTTCAACAAAGGAACAAAAAAAAAGGCCACAAAACGCGTTAAGCGGTGTAGAGGGCTGCCCCATGTGACAAGTATATGATGCATGTGACATGTTGCATCAGCAATGAGTTAATGTTGTGAAAGGAGAAACTATTTGAATAGAAGGGTACCTAAAACATCCAAATTGGGTTTGGAGACAAGGGGCAAGGAATGGGACAATGGACATAAAAGAGCATTGTGATGCGTAAAAAAGCACATGCACGGTCAAAGCATCATGTGCTTGCTCATGTCACTTGTCACCATTTAAAATTTTAACCCTTTTCCACTTTCAGCCCCTTTTCAACATGCAAAAAGCCAAAAAGTGTAGACCCTTGACACATTACATTTTACTTTAACGAGTAAATTATACTTCGTATTCCATAAGTTTTTCTCAAGTTACACGTCACATTATTATTTTTTTCCCTATCTAAAAATATTATCCTGATACCCTTTAATAAATTACACTACACCTCCTACAAAAGAGACAAATGAGGTAAATATAATGATTAAAAAATAGAGAGTGCTTGTATAATTATACGAAACCTCAAAGATGGTTAGTGTAATGTACTCTAGTTTAACCAGGAAAAGTTGATCTAGGAATTAGAATTTCCCTTACTTTTTTTTGCATAACACATGCCTATCAGTCTATTACATAGTGCTGATCATTAGGTTGGTTACCATGTGATTGCAAGGAGATTTAACAACCAACAAAAACAAAAGACTCTACAGCATTATGCATGTGGGATCAATGATGTAGGTAAAAGAGGGAATGGAAATTTTTCTATGGCACATGCTGATGGTGTATAGATAATTTAACCATGACATGGAATCTGAGCTGCAAAATGTTGAAATGCACAACCCAGTTTCAATTTCACTAGTACAAATTGGGGCGTACTAATTTGAATTAACAGGTGAATGTTTCAGACAACAAATCCTTCAAATTGAAGGTTGGTTGCAGCTTTTCCATCAGCAGCAATCTTTGCAGTGGATCCAATTTATACAGCAGAGGCTCCTATATCTATGCACCATTCATGGCAGAATCTGCATGGAGTGTATTGCCATCTTCCATGATCTTGCCATTCACTTGAGTTCTCTGCCTCTGAGCAAACCAAAACAACCATGTTATGTCCAAATCAAAGACAAAGACATGACATAAATGTAACAAGGGTAAGGACAAGTGCATTCAAAGTACCCAATCTGCAGGGTCTCCAGAATTCCCATTCAATAGCTTGTGGTTCTCCTCTTTGGTCCTATTGTCTTTATCTTTGGTGCTCAAAGGTAGCAAGGTTGCAGCTGCAATTGACCTGTCTGGTAATTCTGCAGAATAAAGTCAGAACAGCAGCAAACGGCAACCAAGTAAAGACAATAGCTATGTAATTAAGTGCATGTGACAAAATGTGCTAACCTGGCAATTTCTTGTCAATGAAAAACACCACCAAATTAACAGTGTACCTGCCAGCCATGGACCAAAAAGATCAGCACAAAAGCATAGGCCACAGTTTTCACATTACAAAGCAAAATATATGCTCATTACCAGGCAACAACTACATCAACCGTGTAATGTTTGCGAGATGCTACTATCAAAAGACTCTGAACCACAGCAAGCAACCACCCTAGCTGTTTTATTGACCTAGTGGTTCATCATATCAACAGTTACAAAATCAGAATTCAAATTTAAACACAACAGAATATGTGACAGGAAGGACTTAAAATGAGATGAATAATAAATGATGAATGCTACCAACATACTCCTTCTAACATAATTTCTTATTCGTTAAAATTTATCGAAAACTATTAAATCATGAGTGAGATGGAAGACATTTATAAGCCAATTTTACCTTCGAGTGCCATATTTCTGATACGTGAGCACAAAGACAAGAGTAAAGATCATGTGTGATGAGAATATCAAATCACCACATCCATAGACCACGCCACGCGGAACTGTACATATAATTGAAATGAGTGCCAAAACAAACACAAAGGCATCAAATATGAACACCTTCAATACTATAATGTATACTCACAATTAATCAAGAGCACTTCAAGGACAGTATCTGGACGGGGTAATGTGGCAAGTTTAGAACCCTGCATGATAATTTAAGTAGTCTAAAATTATAAGAATCTAAAAGATAAATAATAGAATATCTTGCATATATATGCTATTTACACTGATTAAAAGAATACTTAAACACATGTGACATGTTTTGCAAACACATTGTCAAACAATTGTACCTCACGGCAATGGTAGTTTGGACCCGGAAGTTGTGTAGAATAAAATGTGATTATGCGAAGAACTTGAGAAGCCTGCAGTACACAAATATGAAGTGAGAAAACTGGCATATTCCCATATACAGAATAGGCACTTAACTCTATCTGAAGCATTTAAATGGCCAGAAATATACTGTGATGACCATACAAGAGCAACGCATGATGACATCAGATATAATCAAAGTTACTCATGTTAGCATTAAAACCTGCATTTTATGCTTGAATCATCCTAATTCATTGATCTATCACCCTAAGAACTTATTTATTCAATTAGCATTTCCAAAAATTTAAACAATACTTATTAAATATGAGATAATGTGATCAACACTTACAACTAAGAATGCTAAAACCCTGCACCATATTAGAACTGTGTAGATCTTTCTGTTCTTCAATATGAATGGATGAAATGTCCACTGCAAAATCACATATCAAAGAATATATATGAAACTTCAGAAAAATAAATAAAGAAAAGAAAATTATATTTGCTTAAATGAGGAGATCACAAAAATAAGCCATACAGGCCAAAAGGGATTTTTGAAAAAGGAAAACAAGCCACTGAAACAGGGATAATGTTATGCAATATCAGAAAATATCAAGCAAAGATTTAACAGGAATAAAGCCACTGAATCAAGATTAAAATAATCCTTCACCAAATCTGCACAAAACCACTAAGAAGAAACTTCAAACCACAAAACTAAGAAATGATATTAGCTTTTATTTTATTTGTCGTTTTCTTTTTATTTTCCAACAAGTCATTCTCAATAGTCAGTACAAACACCTTGAGTGTAACTTTTCAAGCCTCACAAAGCCACAACGAATACAATATATAAGAGACTTAACAGTTTAGTATTCTGACTTCAAGGAAACACCAGAGGGTGGCAGTATAGCACACATTCATGATCAAGCCATATTTACCTTGAGAATTTATCACACCAAAAAAAAATGTTCATAGCAGAATATAGAATTGTCTCCACGAATTTTCATGTCATAGGTAGGCAAAATATAACCTATCACATAAAAGGTGGGCAGTAAAAAGGTAAATACTGACACAACACAGTAATACAGTTAATATATGAAAACTTTGACAGAGAACGGGAAGGGTGGATTCTTTTCTTACCAAGACAAACGATATAAAAATCATGGCAAACAGTGTTTCACTTATGTAAGCTTTGTCTTGCCCAAGCTCCTGTAATAACAGCACCAAGATTAAAAATTTCAAGGGCATTCTTATCATTCTATGTACTGGTTTTTCCAAGAGAGAGAAACGGGAATGACAATTACAAACCGGAAGAAGGAAGAATCCAACATCTTGTAGAGTAGGGCCAGGCCTATGTAAATAATGAACTCCTCGGGCAGCCAAACCATGTATATACTGTAGAGAAACAGTTAAAATTCAGACATCAAACATTGCAACAAATAGTATGTCAAGTATCCAAGTAAAACAATGTACTATACTGTGTTACACTTTATGCATACATAACATAGACAAGAATAGAAACACAGAAACATATACTTTACAAAAAATTGTCATTCTTATTTCTTTTCCATTGAACATTGGCCCTCAATATCTTCCCTCAACAACTAGCTGCAAACTATCAAATTAGTTTCCAATGATGGAAATGAAACATTTAATCCTCTTCCCAGAACCCAAAGTTTCACAGAGAAGTGAGGATAAGGTGAATTTTGTTTTTAAGATGGAAGAACAAATAACTTATCATCTAAAGCAAATCATCATAGTTGCAGAATATGACAAAAGATGCTTCGAGCAGTTACAAGTTCCTAAAATTCCCAAATTAAAACACTCAGACATCAACTCTGACACTTCATAATCGCTGACAAAATAAGCTTCGGTAATCAAAGCAAGTGATAGTAATAGTATGGTAACCCTCATGCAGAAACCAGAAACAAACAAAATAAAACAAAAGCAAGCAATTGTAGCACTAGCCACACCAACAAAAACCATGAACAAGAAAAACTGAACTCCATGTAGCATGCAAGTAAAGTTCCAATCCACCAACCATAAAACACTTTCAGAAAATTTCCCTCTCCCCATCAAAGGAAAACAAAAGGGACATTCCACACAAAAGGTAAAGCACAACTTGAGCGACCACACTCAGCCATTGCAAAAAGGTTGATCAAAAGAGGGGGGAAAAACCTGACAAACAAGACCAGCCAGAAGGTACTTCCAATTCTCAGCAAGGAGGTTGACCTCTGTAGTCGTCTCTGCACAAATTCTCTTCCATAGCTACACAAACACACACCAAACACCAAAATAAACATCAACACAAGAACACAAAAAAAGAAACAACAACACCAAGAGAGGGGGGGGGGGGGGGGGGGGGGGGGGGGGGGGGAAAAGCAACCTTTGAAGCCTCACGACCAATGTAAAACGACATGCTATTGTCCTTGATGTTGTCGTTGATGAGCTATGCGCGCAAGGAGCACTTCCATATTACTTCATAACCACACTGATGATAGAGTTAACATTGATTTGCCAATATGAACGATGCCCACATAGAATTAATCCCTTTTTAAACTTCCCACTATGCAAAACAGAAACTTTGGCCGAAATAAAACACACCCAGAAAGAAAAACGCAACAGGGTATCCGAATCCGAATCAGGAAGGGAAAAAGATCAGAATTTTGAGGTTGATCACAAACAGAACCGTGCCCCCAAATGAGAGGAATGATCACAAGAAGAAGGAAAAAAAATACAGAAGAGGTTTTGGTGGGAGAATAATCAATGGGGCAAATGGAATCGAGGCGCAATGGTCAAAAGGGGTTTTCGTTTCTCTCTCTATTTTCTCTCTCTGATTCTTCTTCTCTTTCTCGCAGTGTTTTTCTGACTGCTACGCACGCGAGATGAACACGGCGAGACAGTTGAGAAGAGAGTAGAAAATTATAAAGAGTGCCCCTATTTTTTATATTTCCAATCCAAACTATTTTAATCTTCTTCCTTTAATTTACACAAAAAATGATAATAATAATAATAATTCCTAAAAAAATACTATAATTCTTTCCATTTTAAAAATAATTCTAATAAATTGTTAGACTGTCATCCACTAAAGATTATATATGATAAATTTATTATTTTTAATTAATTACTTTAAAAGTAATTTTTCTCATAATTTTTTATTAGTTAATAATATAAAAATATTTACATGAAAAAAGTTGTGTTCATCTGTTACCTAAAAAAAAGTTGGGTTCATATGTATTATTTTATTTGCTATTTAAGATAATACACATATTTTAAGAAAATAATTAAGTAAACCATTTTTATGATAAAATAATTTAGGGAGTGTATTGGATAAGGATTTTAAAAAACTATTTTGGCAAAAAAAAAATCTTGTAAATCGTAAAGATTATATAGTAATATTATAACTTATCAGATTTATTTACAAGACTTTTATGATAGTTTAAATTTTAATGAATTTATATTATAAGAATTTAAATGACTTGAAAAGATTTTATAAATTTATAAGATTTGAAAGGACTGTGTGAATTTTTAAAAATATATTCAAAATTATAAGAGTTGGTGAAAAAAATAATAAGAAATGATGAGGTTTGGATAAATAAAAGTAAATCTAATATAATTTTTTTAACCTTTTAATTGTTATATTGATTCTAGTTTTATATCCTCCTATATTAATATTTATGATAATAACATTTTTTCATTCTCACTTTTGGATTTAAACAATAGATTTAAAATCATACATTGATTTTTTAATTTTTTTTAATTATTACAATTAGTTTTTGATAGATCTAATGATGTGTTAAAATGAAGTCTAATAATAAACATATACTAAAAGGAAGGGAATAGTGAGGGTGAAAAATTGTTAGGAGGGCTACTAAATTATGTGGATGAAAAAAATTAAGGATGACAATCATAAAAATATTCCGTCGAATAGGCGATGGGAATAGTTAGTATAAGAAAAATATGATAAACTTTAATTTAAGTTAGACAACAAAGGAAAAAGTACATAAGAGAAGAATATATTTGATATTTTTTATTCCAAAAAAATAAAAGAAATCTTGAATAATATTAGAAAAAGAAGAGGAGACGTGTAATGAGAGAAAAAAATATTTGATAATCAATAAAAAAAAGAAAGAAAAAAGTCTAACAAAATCTCAAGGGTTTGGATAAAATTATTTGATAGATGCTCTATACTAAAAAGTCTTATTAAATCCATCAAAATCTTTTTTAAAAAAATTTATCAAAATTTATATATTTTTTAAATCGAAAGACTTTTTATAAGTTATAAAAATCTTAATTGAATACCATCAAATTTTATTGTCTTTTTTAAAAAATCTTAATTGAATATCATAAGACTTATTTATACTATTTTAAAATCTTAATTAAATAACACAAAATTTTTTTATTAAAAAAAATCCTTTGAAATCCTAATCAAATACTCTCCCTTATCTTACTAAAATATTTTTACTAACAACAATGTATAATTTTTTTAAAGAACTATAGTGTATAGTTAGAAATATACTTTTATTAGTGTATTTAATATTGGAGAATATTAATAAAAAAAATTAAGATTTTCTTAATGTTTTATACTCAAAAATAATTTGAGATAAAAAATGATAAATAAAATGAAATTTTTTTCATTATTTATTGATACGAAATATTTATCATTGATGATAATAATTTCCATAGAAAAAATTCACTTAACTTTTAATAAAATCTCCTTTTTTTTAATTAAACTTGTATTCACAACATTTGGTTTAAATTTGAGAAAAGAGTGTAAGATACATTTACATAATTTTTAGAAAATAAATGAGAGTATACTAGTTATTTTCATAATAATCATCTATCTATAACAATAATGAAAGAAATATCCCATTTTAATTTATATCTTTAATTTACCTTTTTTTAGAAGAATTTTGAATTTACCTATTTTGCCATTTATCCCTTTCTCTCTCCTATTTTATGTTTTATTTCCAAAAGAATATTCTGTTCAAGTAGGTAATGTCTGTCTTTCTATTTTTAAAATCAAATAATAAATTCATGTTTTTTATTTGAGTAATAAGTAATAACAATAATAAAAGGAATATCTCATTTTAATTTATAGCAAAAAAAATCGCATTTTAATTACCTATTTAGCCATTTCTCCCTTTCTTTCTCCCTTTTTACGCCTTATTTCCAAAAAAAACAAAGTGTGCCTATAATACATTCATGTTTTTATAATAATAATAATAATAATAATAATAATAATAATAATAATAATAAACTTTGCCTTGACGCCAACCTTTTATCTCTTGCTGAGGCTGTTACCACCAAAATGAGTGAATAAGACCAAATCCACAAAAACAAATAGAATCTTCTAGCTTTTGAAACAATCAGCACTGCTAGTTAATTAATTATTAATTAAATAAATTAAAATGAAATCCTCGCTGTTATGTTTTTATCTGGAAAAAAAAATCAGTAACAGTGACCCGATTAGGATGGGATTCGGTGAGAATTGACTTGAGAATTGAGACAGCAAGAGCCAATTAGGCTAGAGAACTGCTAAAAAGAAAGTAGGAACACTCTTTAACATATTTTTTATTAATTAAAATTGATTGAAAATTATAAATTTAAGAGAATTATTAAATAAAATATAAAATTTACTAAATTTTGTAATTTTTTAAAAAAAATTAAAAAATAAAAAATATAGTATTGAACATGTTTCTAACATTCCTCATCAGGCTACGATGAATCTGCCTTGGAGGCGCAAGGCTTGCGTTTTCCTCTAACAAAATTTAAATAAAATAAGAATAATATTATATTTTTCTATAAATTATCCTCTTACTTTGTAAAGAAAATGTTAAATATAAATATGTTGTAGAAAAATTTAGAATTATTTATAAAATAATCATAGCAACGTCTTTTACTTTATTTTTTTTCTTTTTAGAATATTTTTATATATTTCTTGTTAGAGTTTAATTGTTCACACGCTTTCGGTGTAAAGAAATTTATATTATTATCTAGGTTGAAATATGTGTTTTTAAGTGTTGGTTTTTATATTTTTAAATTAATGAAATTTGTCTCGCCACTTTATTAATCAGTGATGAAGTATTGGGTAGATACTACCCTAAACACGAGGTGTTAGACACAAGTAAAAATTTAACACCTCATTAAAATATTATAAATTAATTGAAAATAACATAATTTTTTTAAAAAATGTACTTCTTCTCTTCTTCTTTTTCCTTTTTTTTTTCTCTGGTTTAACCGAGATGTCTCTATCATCTCAAGATATTGTTGTTCGTGGTGTCCCTAGCTTTCATCTTCCCTCACTGTGCGATTTCAAAGATCTAAATTTTTCTGGTGGCAGTGTTAATGTTCGCACAACGAGCGGCGGCCTCCGATGAAGCGTAACCTTTCACCACCTCTTGTTTAAAGATCTGCATTTTCCTGTGGTGAAGTCGGTATTAATGTCTTCCGCACACCGAGTAACGGCCTCCTATGAAGCGTTACAACAAGTGTAACGATTATTGGGTTTCTATACAAAAAATATACAAATTCTGAACCTATCATTAACAACACAAATCAATCTCACCAACCTCAAAATCTACGGTAATCCAAAGAAAAAAGCATCAGACGCTGGCATTATATTTAGGATAGAGAAGAGTGTACTTTATTAGCTATGGTTCTTTCAAGTATGCTAACTCGGACGGAGCATTACAGCTAGCCACAGTTCACTATTTGCCTCTGGGGTGAGGTTCAGTTGCATTTTGGGGAGAAGATAGAATAGAAGAAAAACGGTTTTTATTATTTTATTATTCTCTTATTTTTAATTTTTGATGTGTTGTCACCTTTTAATGGTGTGATATATAAGGAAATGTGTATGCAAGACTTTCTCTTATTAGACTTATAAAAAATTCATGCAGATATTATTTTAATGCAAGAAAATGGAAGAAACTTTAAACAATTCATATATTTATATTTTTATTATAACTTAATTATTATTCTAATAAAATAATTAACATAATTAATATTCTTCAATAGTAATATTCTTTAATGTTTCAATTCTTCTCCTCTTCACTTCTCCATTTTTTAATACATCAATTTTCAATTTTTCTTAACATTTTAGTACACCATTTTAGATTTTTTTCTACTTTTACTTTCCCGCCTATCCATTGAACTTTTTCACTTCCCTAGATTTACTACTTCTAACCTCCTCTTTTTCCCTTCTTCACACCCTTCTTTCTTTTCTTTGTTAGACCTCCCCAACTTTCACTTTCCTCATTTTCTTTCTCTTTTTTTTTTCACCACGCCACATCCCAATTTCTTTTCTTTTCTTCATCATGGCACCACCATCACACCACGATCATCGTGGTTTGTATTTTAGATGGTTGTATTTTTTTATATATATGAGATGATTGTGTTTTTTGATTTGTATTATGAGATGAGATGTGTTGATTGTTCTTTTTTTCATTGTTTTTTCTCTTTTTTTTTTACATGGGTGGTTGATGTTGGATAATAATATTTTATCGTTAAGCACAAATTTCTTATATAAGATGCTTTTTTTTTAAGAAATTTGTTCCACTACGAAGACACTCTCCACTAGACAGTCTCTTCACGAAATTATATCTTCAAGTGGAGGAACTAGGTAAGAACCCCATGCTGAAAATGCTCTTAGTGACCATGATGAATGCAATAAATGATTTGATTTGTGACAATATGAAATACTACTATAATTTATGATAGTTTTGAATCCTTAGAACTTACATTTATAATTTCTTTAAAATTTTAACATTTTATTAAATAGTCTTTTACCACTACAAAATGATCATATTGCATAGATCTCAATTGGCCATATTCTTCACTACCTCAATCCTAAACCTTGACCTCCCACCAATCTCTTTCACCTTTTTTTTTCTTTGCAAAAAGAAGAAAAAAGAAGGGAAAAATATTATACTAAAAACAAAATTTGTAGTCCCAAAAAAGGAAACCCTCATATAGCCTTAATGTCATAGACTCATAATGACCCTCACATTACAACAATGAAGAGTTTGTCATAGTGGCCCTGAGGATCACATCCTTCAAGTCAAAATGGTGCAAGATGTGCAATCCTTTCTTTGAAGCCAACATCAATCTAAGACTTAAAAGCCACAACCTATAATTAACAATCCTCAAAAGTTCAAATGTTCCTAAGACCAAAACACCCGATAAGCAAATTTTAGATTAAACATAAGGAAGATGTCATCACAACAACACATGCAAAAAGCTCAAATCCATGTAATCGATGGTGCCACTAACAATTGTGCTCATACATCTTTGTGAGCATCATAAAGGTGGAGTCCTTGTTCAATTGAGGATGGAGAAGAAAGGTTGGTGAAGCTTCTCTCAAACATTGCAATTAGGGTGAGGATGGAGGACTTGAAATAGAGGACTAAACTAGTTCCCCAACCATTTGTGACTATAGTCATTGATCAAAGAAGTGCTTGATGGTGTCATTAACAATTGTGCTTATATGTCTTTGTGAGCATTGTGGAGATGAAGTCTCCTATTCAAGTTGAGGATGGAGAAGAGAGGTTGGTAAGCTTCTCAAATACACACCAATTTGGGTGAGGATGGATGACTTGGAATAGAGGACTAAACTAGTTCACCAATTATTTGCGACTATAGTCTTGATCATAGAGGCACCAATGTTCTCTTTCACCTTAATTGAATTCATCAATCTTGCATGGAGGACCAAGATCCTACAACTATGACCATTATAGTGACATTGATTCCACAAAGCTTGGTAAACCCTAGCTTCTCCATCACCAACTCACTATTGAATTTTGTTTTCGATGTTATGGAAATTTTTAGAGATATGCAATGGTTTTGTAGTGGTCATCTTCAGTGGAGGAAGAAGAATCAAGTGGAAAAGAAATTAAGATTGAGTTAAGAGTTTGAATGAGAGGGAGAAAGGTTATAGGGATTTAATCTTTAAGTTTGGTTCATTGTGGAGAAATAAAAGGAAAAGGGCGGGGGATTTGCTTCATCTTTCATTCACACTCCAAATAGCAATGATGAAAGAGATTAAGGTTTAGGATTGAGTTAGGGAAGAAAGAGGTGATTAGGTTAAGAAGGGGGCAATTGGGTTCTCTAAAGTAGGATCATTTTGTGGTGGCAAAAAAAAAATGTTAATAATTAAGTTTTAAGAAATTGCGAATGCAAGTTTTAAGGGTTCAAAATCGTCAAAAATTGTATTTTAGACCACAAATCAAAAGCATTAGCAAACTTTTTGCCATGTCAATATGAATGTGTATGATCATTATAGAAGCTAGTAGATGTGACTAAATTCTCAGATTTTGGGAAAAAAATAAAAGAATAAATTCATCAATTTAAAAATATAAGGACTAAAATCAAATTTTAATGAACGTATAAATACCAAAAACACATTTTGTCCTATTAACTAATTACTTAAAAAATGCTTTTTTATATATCTTTAAAATACTCTATCCATCCCTTTTTATAAGACCTTTTCAACTAATTCGCACTCCTTAAAAAATAGTTAATTTAGTTAATCAGATTAAATTTATTAACTATTTGCATTGTTCTTCCAAATTTACCCTTTAAGTTTTTTTGAAATTATTTATCTCTCTATTTTTACTTAATTGCTTCCCACATAATTAATTAAATTTAGAGAATGTATAAAACAAATGTTCCAAGACAAAATAATTAATGTAGATGAGTGAATTCTCCAATCTTAGTAAGGGAGAGAAATTAATAGAGTAAATACAAATATCACAAGAAGGGGGAATGAATTGTGATCTTAAAAACTTTTTAAGCTTTTATCGAAGAAAACAAAGTTATTGTCTGAAAAATTTTGTAAAACAAATAACGGATTTTTACAAAAACTTTCAAATGATGAAATACAAACTTTGCAATGAGAAACAATTTTTAAGCAAAAAAACAAATTCAAATCCTAAATTAGTTTAAACGAGAGGAAAGTAGAAAGATAAACAAACAAAAAGATTTATACTGATTTGTTTCAACCATAGAGATTACGTCGAGTTCTTGCTAAACCACCAAGAGTTCATTAACTTCTCAAAGTCATAAGTATTTTGTCACAGACCGCTTTTGGCTTTATAAATCAAACTCTACCCCAAGCTTGATGCAACCCAGTAGTCTTTGTCCTAGCAAACCACTCTTGGCTTTATACAAATCAAACAATTTTGTTGTTTGTTTACACAATGACTAACTTTTAAGTGTCTTATAGACGAATGTACAATATCAACACTTAATATTTTCTCTTAATATGTTCAAAGTGTTTTGAGAGTTTTTTTTAGAACTATATAGAAAATTTAGAGAATATTTTTTACACAAAGTATATGAATGTTTGCGCGTAGGTTCGTAACTTCATTTCTTCAAAGCTTCTAGTATTTATAGGCATTCATCTTTAAGTATTCATTGTCTCACTAGATGAATTTCTTCACTTAAACTTGCGTCTGATGCTTATGGTTGTTGGACAATTTAATGTTTGCATTAAATGCACGTCCTTCCTCATGTAATGAAACCACTCTGATTGGCTTTCATGTAGGACACTTCCGCAGAAAACCACTTCCTTTTGGCCAGAGCAAGCATGTCATAACAAAGTGCGTTTCTTTTGATGCTTGTTTGCCAATTTTAGAACTTAAATTTCATTTATTCTTTATAGAATTCAACATATCCTAAAATAATATTTTTGCAAAATGAATCTCAGACACAAATAAATAAATGAAATCTTAAATGTCATTTGACATATGTTATATCAAATCATGACTTTAAACTTATTTTTGTTTGATGGTTCAGATGCAGGATCACGAAACATGATCTGATATAGCATAAGACACAATTTTTAACATTTATAATTATTTTCATTTAACCAAAATAATTAGGGATCTTAATTTGCCTCAAGACACAAAAGTCTTTTGACTTAACAAAGAGTTACTTTAATTAATTTCTAGCATTTATTATTTTTTTTTTCAATTTTTTAAATAATTTACAAGTACTTTAAGGAAAATTAATTAATGTATCTAAAAATTAAAAAAAAATTATAAAAATGGACAAATAATTTCTTAAAAAAAATCTTATAAGAACAAACCAGAGGGAGTATTTAATCCATAAATTTATCACAAATAATAGTTTGTAATTTAATGACACCCCATATATTCTAATTAACTTTTTACTATTACATCTGTAATAAATATATGCATTGAATTTTAGTCCAAATAAAATGAATTAGTAATATAACAAAATGAATTAGTTGATATAAATATTTTTATAAATATTAATTTTTCTTTATTAATGAAATAAAAAATATTTTATTAAAAATTTAGAATTTAATTTTTATATATTGTTAATATAAAAATTTACATTATCAATCAATTTGAAATAATAATAAATATAATTTTAAAAAAGTTATTTTAAAAATTAATAAATTTATCATATTATTAGTAAACAAATATTTACTAAAAAATATTAAGTATTTTTATTAATATTATTTAAATACTTATGAACAAGAAATTAAGAAAGGATAAAGTTAGCATAAAATAACATAATAAAAAGTGATAAAAAAGAAAATAAAAAAACAATTTTCAAATCTCAATGTCTCACTCCCTCCCTCGTTTTGTTTGGGAATTTAAATTTTGAAAAGTGACAGGGGAAGAACGTGCAAGTTTTTAACTCGAGGACGAGAAAATCTTCAGATTGAAAAGAACGATACACCCACGAGAGAGGAGGAGCATGACACGTGGCGAAAGATTGAAAAGGGAATCCAAAGAATCTACGATCTATCAACCGAATGAAAATAAGCACGGAAATGGCAACAGTAGCGAGTGGGAAGAGAGGCACTGTCAGTGGAGTGGTGAATTTCAAACGTACTAACTAAAATATTATGTGCTACAACTACTATTATACCAGCTTTTAATTTCTTAATAAAAAAAAGTGTTATTCATGGTATAAATTTTTTAATATAGTGATTCAATTATAATTTATTATATATAATAAATTTAAAATAACATTTAAAATTATTTATATTATTAGTACATATACATTAAACTAAAAAAAATATGCATAGTTTTTAATTTGGAAATTAATAATTTGTTAAAATATATTTTTTATTTTTATAAATATAAAAATATATAGAATTTATTTCTGTAAAATTTTAAGTATATTTTTTCATCATCATAAAATTAAAATGTGTCATTTTCAAACCTAGAACAATACTTAAATATTCAAACCTGCATGTATTATTTTTTTTTCATCGATTATATGTATGAAATATGTAAAGAAAACATTATATTTATATTGATTGTATGCATAGAGGGTGTAAAATACCATTATAGTAGCTTTAGCTTTGCCCAAACTTATGTCCAAACTAAAAAGTGACATATTTTAATTTTGTAAGTATGTAAACTTATACTACAAGTTTCAGGAGAATAAATTTTGAACATTTCTATACGTATGAAGACGTAATTTATGTTTTAGCCATAATGATATATGCACTAGTATCTTGGATGCATTTCTTTTTCCCATGAAAGTGGTGCAGACGACACATTAAGGATCCACCAATTTTATAAATAATCATTTTTAATAAGATTTTTTCGGTTAATTACATTTTTTTTATCAAAAGATTTAAATCTGAGATTAGTTTAGTATTATTCGGATCAACAATTTGTTATAAATAAAATGATAAAAAATTAGAAAAAATTAGGTAGATAAAAAGAAGAAAGAAAAAGTGAGTGTATATTGATAAATAATTTTTTAATTATTTTAGTCTTAGTTTAAGACGTAATTTCATGATTTATATAATTATGTTGTATTTTTGAAAGAGTATTGGACAAAACCTTTTTGTTTGAGTGCCATTATGAATTGTCGTAAGCCACGACTCCATCCAACCTGTTGCAAGGTCCTGCCAGCAACAAAGCATTAAGCACCATCCCTTCCAGCCCCACGAAGTTTCATTGTCCAATAACTTTTGATTTCCGATCCTTACAAGATATATACATACAAGAAGCTTTTCATGATCAGGCCAAAGATACGAGTATAAGATGAGAGAATTTTAACTACATAGTTAATATAAATTATTAAAATTAAAAAAATAATTTAAATTATTTTAACTATTCAATTTAATTAACTTTCATCTTTCAATTCTTCAATATTAGGGATGGAGGCAAGTTTAAATCACAGCAGGGTAAATACATGACTTGTAGAGCAAAACAATTGTGAGACTTGTAAAATAGTATTTGGGTTGAATTGACCTTTTGTTAATTGGAAATTTTGGTTAAAGGTTTTGAAAACAGTTCAATCAACAAATAAGCTTTTTAATGAGATTTCACATTAACCAAAATACCATTAATTAAGGGTTATTTAATCAAACTAATAACAAATTTTATTTTCAATTGGAGGAAATGTACTCAATTCGATTTAACAATTATATAGGTTTTAACAAAGTATTTGTAATTCTAACAAAATGTTGAATTCTTAAGATCAAATACAATTCATTTCAATTTACAAGTATTCAGTACATGCACAGAAAGCATTTATAGATATAGATTCGATAATATAAAAAATGCAACGGATTTAGAATACTCAGAAAGAATGAGTCATATATAGAAAGATAAATGCGAGAAAGTAAACCTAAACTAAACTAATCAAAAAGTAAAAAGAAAAAATTGGGTCAGAACGTTCATCTTTCCATAAAACCTGGTTTCCACGAGTTCGGCTTAATTGGTATACAAGAGTACGTAGTGTATGGTTCAAAAAGCCAATAGAAATTACATATATTCGCCTATTATAGAAGCATAAAAATAAGGGATAAATAAACTGCCTAAAAACACATGTCTTCTATTCTATTATTGTAATTTTGATCCAAACGATTTAGAAGATCCATATCTATTTTTATCTTTTTATTCAGACACACTATAAATATTTGTTTTTGTTTTCAATAAAAAAACTTTTGACATTTGATAAATTTTGGTGAGAGTTTCTCTTTAGGTTCCTTGTTGAACCAATTATCAGACTTATAGTAATCCTTGTGGTGTCTACCTGACTTATCTTTCTTCATCGGGAGTGGCGTTATCTTTTTTCACTGAAAATGACGTCATCTAAAAACTCTACCGCCCTCAAAGTGGTTCTTGGATGTCCTTAAGTAAACATCCCTTTATGACTCAAAAATTATTTCGGAATGTTCATCAGTAAACATCTCTTCTTTACTCGAAGTACATATTCTTGATTTCACACCTTATGCAATCACATGACCCTCTTCTAATGAATTGAAATTATATTCTCAAGCATATTTATACTGTCGCATGCTTCAAAGTAATTTATAATTGAAAATATTCAATTGACTTTCCATGCTAGGTAATTATGTAAAGTTTAAAACTCTATAAAAATATCTGAGAATCGACTCAATTATGATCACAACACATTTAGAAGCACAAATCTAATGTTTGTACCTCTAATCAGATGTCTTTGATTAATTTTTCTTAAAGGTAATTAGACAAGGGGACCCAATTGAAAAAAAATAATAAAAGTTCAGCAATCCAATTAAAAGAAAAAAAAGTTCAAGGTACCTAATTCAAAATTTAGTAAAATCAAAGGATCTGTAAAATAATTAAGCCTTTTTTAATTGGGAAAAATTTAATGTTTTGGTTAGTGAATTTTGAGCAGAAAAAGGTTTTAAATGATTTAATTGATTGAATTTCTTAGACCAACTTTACTTTGTTTTAAAAATGAAAGAACTTAATTGGATAAAAAAAAACCTTAAGAATCTCAATACGCATTATCTAAATTAAAGAGAAAAAAAATTACAATTACGTCTAAAAAATGGATTCATGAATTAATTATAGAGATACATCAACAAAAAAGAAAAAGAAAAGACAATCCTTGAACTAAGCAGCAAATCAGCATGCTTAATGAATAGTATCACAGGGTGGAATATCTACTTTCACAACTTTCTAGCTTCATGCTTTTCATAATTTCCAAAGCAAGATCACAACACTGGCCAATCGTTTCTTGTTACTAGTTTTTATTATTTTAACAACCCAATCAAGTCAGAACCATTAATCACTACCGCATTTCGATAAAATTGGAGAAAGCACCAGAAGAGAAAACAATAGGTAAACCTAAATTAAAGCAGTAAAAAAATATGATAAAAAATCTGTTGCCTCACTAATGCCTGCAACTAAATTTATAAGCCTCTTCGGACGTGATGCATGACGCAAAAACAAATTGACAAAGTCAAACTTTGTTGCAAATGATTTGAATATGTTTAATCTCTTGGCCTTGGAAACAAAAAAAATTCTCCATCATCAACCATGCATCTTCTTGATTCATGGCCCACATAATTCTTCATCCAACTTCAATCGAAAACATATCTGACAATAAAAAAATGATAAAATAGATTAAGTACACTCGAATAGCTAGGCTCATAGCCATTCTCTACCTTCATAGAAAAAATTGACCAGGTCAAAGGGTTGATGTGCAGTCCACTTTCCCTTGGTTTTAATTTGATTCTTTCAATTTGTACCTGCCTTGTGGGGGCTTTTTGTTATAATGTATGTTTTTTCTTGAAAAATTGAGGCAAAAAGGAGATCGTTGGTTGAGATCCTTCAAAGTTGAAACTATATACCAACTTACACCAATGGATGCTCTTAAATGTGGCTGTACGTCAGTGCCATAGGGAAATAAAAAAAGCATCAACAGCTGATTTCACAAAAAGGAAATACCTAATGTGATTAAATATTGTGCTTGCTTTCTTGGATATAAGCTTTATTGTTTCCTCGAATGTCTTTTATATTCTTGATATTTCCTACACGCATCAAATATTGCCTAAGGCATTTTATTTTATATAGGTACAAACAAAGTGGCTTAGGACATGGTTACTGAATTAATTTAGTTAGAATATTAATATAAATATTATTATCTCGAAGATCATGTTATTAGAATCAACTAGACGATGATTATTTTTTTCCGATATCCATAAGATTGGAGTGAAATACTCATTAATTTTATTGATGATTAATCTTTATTAAAAAATCTAATTATTTATCTTTAGTGGTGTGGTATTTTTTTAATTATTTTTTTATCCATAAAATTTGAAAATTGTATTTAAAAAGATTCAATCTAATATCATTCAGATCAACCATTTGTTTGTGACAAATGATACGATGATTGCTGAGCATTAGTGTAGTTGAATGGAATATTATCACATAATATTAGATATGCCAGTCCTTGATTTGGCAGTTTAACCGTTTCTTGATTTTATGAAAAATATTAAGTGTTGCCACTTTGGCAGTTTGCGTTTAGCAAAATCACATGTATGCATCAATCAGACATACAAAACAGATAAACTAGAACTAATATCAATCAAAAACCACATAATACGAGTAGTGATAAGATCTTAGGACACTTGGAAAACATGATAGACATAAATCATGTGAGAGTGGAAGAGAAACTCTCACATGTCTTAAAATACTTATAATGTTCTGATTTTTTTAACACCATAACAAATATATCTAAGAATGAGTTTGCTGAATGTTCTGGACTCTAATCCATTGAAGGGTCCACCTTAACTGCTTCACCTGTTCTTTTGTTTTAGAATCCATTATTATTTTTTAATTATCATAAAAAAACAACCCAACCTTTTCCAATTAGGTGGGTTGACTACATAGATAAAAAGATCCTATAATGCTCTATGGCAAAATTATGTTTATAATAAAACCATTGGCCTCATTCCCTAAAAAAAAAAAACCGTTGACCTCAAAATCCTTGTTAATGATTTCTCTTACAATTTTTGTTGGGTCTCTTTCTACTTTTGATGTATCCTCTGTTTGATTTACTCTCCTTATTGCAGTTTCTAAAAAATTTCTCCACTCATACAAATCACTTAAGATGAGTTTCAACCATCTTTGTGACCATAGGTGTTATCACATCTTTCTTTCTAATGTATTGATTTGTAACTTTCATCTTTTCCAGTTCGTTCACTCATCCATGATCCAACATAGCAGTTGAATAAAATTTACAATGCAACAATTGAATAAGCTTTTTATCTAATGGATTTATTATCTGATACGTGCATTCTTTTCTAAACCCTAAAACTTTAACAATTACAAAGAAATTTTCCTTTTTGCAACCTGTAACTATACAGAAGCAAAAACATCAGAATGAATAAAATACGGTCCATAGTATTTAAATTATTATAACCTGGCACACTATTGCTTCATATATATAAGTATCCAAATTTGGGCAACAGCTAACAAGAGGAAGCGTTGCTACTCATATATATAACCTGGCACACTATCTTTCAATGAAATTATTTCTATGGGAAGCGTTGCTACTCAACCAAAGCCTCATAGGCTAAGACATCCTGCTCATATAGTTAGGTTCTATTAAGCCCAAATCCATGTGATTTTAAGACTAAGAGAATCACATGAAAAATAATCACGGGCACTCTTTTTTCCAGTCACCTAAGATACATTACTTAATATGATTTTGAGTTTTGGCATCATGTTATAATATTTGAGCTCAGCTTCCCACTGCCACTCCCTAATAAGTAAAATAAAATTCACTCACTATCACTCTATCAGAAGAGAAACAATAGCTGATGGGGTTTATTAACCTTGTTAATCCAGAAGAGGGTGATGTAATTGAATCAGGAACAGTGTGTGAATGGAAGAGCAAAATTAATGTAGTTTTGGTTGAGTTGTGCCATAACAGGAGAGGCTGTGGTAACTGGTAAGTGTCTGGAAATAAAACGTAAACCCAACAATGTGGAAAATATACTTCAAAATCACAAACTCCCCATAAAATTCCAGCTTGCTTACCACTTTTTTTAACACTACAAAACAACACTAAGTTTCTGTAAAAGGCTCCCTTGTTCCAACTCAACCCTTGCACTTTTCTTTGGTACCGTGTGGCTGAAACATCAACACTTCAGTAACCTTTGAAACTGAAGCCAATCCAACGTCCTTGCCACACTCTTTTCTGGGGTCTTTATCTGTTGAGAGCCTTATTGATACCCATGTGAGACATAATAAGACAAAAATCCAAATGCAGTCAGGCATCCAAGGAAAAATGAATTTCAACAAATCTCATCCTTAAGAATTTCGCATGACATAGATACCATGAAAACTTGAAGACTCACCCTTGTTAATAATTAAGTTAATGCAGCATGGACATACCACTTATTTTGAATGGTGAGGCAAACAATTGTGAAAATTAATGTCCTTGGAATTTCCTTCAATATGGTTTTCTAGCATGAAGCATCATATCTTTTCCAAAACTTTCAAGCTTTTGAGCATTACCAGTAATCTCCACAGGAACACGAACCATTGGAGAAATGATGAAACCTGCTGATATCTCTGACTATGATGTTTCTCTCTGTAACCTTAGAAATAAATTTTAATGCAGAATGACAATCAGAGCAAACTCTTAAATTTTTTTTGACAATGATCGGCATACCAGTTGGGCAGGTTAGTAATGAAAATGCCACGGCAATCCTCTCGCTGTGATAATGAAGAAGCTTCTCCTTCAAATTGTCATCCATGTCAATCAGAACTGATTCTGTTTGAGGAACATAACCGATTCGCTTTATCTGATCAAGAAGATTATCAAGCTTTTCATAAATTTCTTTCTTTTGAGGATGAGACCAGTCTTCAACCCCAAACACATGGGTTTTATTTCTAATATCAACCCAACTATAACCTGGCAACTTATTCATGTTGCCATCTTTTATCATCTTTCTCAAACTTTGTACATCTTCCCATTGTTTTTCTTTTGCGTAAATATTTGAAAGCAAAACATGAGCCCCACTATTTTCAGGTTCAAGCTTCATCAATTTGTCTGCTGCAAATTTGGCCCTTTCCATGTCCCCATGAATTTTACAAGCACCAAGGAAAGAACACCAGCCAAAAACATTTGGTTCAAAAGGCATGTTGTTTATAAAGTCTTCTGCTTCTTTAAGCTTTCCAGCTCTACCTAGCAAATCAATAACACAACTGTAATGCTCTTCTTTAGGGACTACCCCATAAATCTTCTCCATGGAACTAAAGTAGTTTAACCCGTCCTCAACCATTCCTGCATGACTACATCCTTTTAAAAGGTTAACAAATGTTACTGCATTTGGTTTCAGTCCCCTGTGGATCATCCCATTAAAAGTTTCAATGGCATTTCTTCCTAAACCATGCTGAGAAAAAACTCCCACTAGTGTATTCCATGCTATTTCATCAGGATTTTCAATCTCATCAAACAATTGGATTGAGTGGTCAAACAACCCACACTTTCCATACATATCAACTAGTGTTGAAGAAACAAAAGGGTCTCTTTTAAAGTTGAATTTGACAACTTGACCATGGAGCTGGCTCCCATGTTCTAGCTTTGCTTGGTTAGCACAAGCCTTGATCAAGCTAGTGAATGTAAATTCATTAGGTTCAATTCCCCTCCTCCGCAAGTCAACAAAAGTGCTTAAAGCCTTCTCAATTTGATCCATCTCAACATAACCATCAATAATAGCAGTCAAAGACACTATACTTATACAATCAGAATGGATTTGGAAGACATTTGAAGCACTTACCATATCTCCAGACTTTGAATACATATCTGTCAAGGCATTTCCTATGAAAGTCTCATATTCGAATCCAAGCTTCAAAATGGTTGCATGAAGGGACTTCCCAAAACTAGAAGCTTTAAGTGCACTGCAAGCACTCAAAGTACTACAAAGCACATGCTGATCAATAAAAACATCATCAGTGACCATTTTCATATAAGCCGTTAAAGCTTTCTTAAAATCTCCATTTTTCACAAAGCCATCAATCATTGACGTCCACAACACTGCATCCTTACAAGGCATTTCCTCAAAAGCTTTACATGCATCAGACAACTCCCCGCACTTTGAATACATATCAGTCAAATTACTACCCACAAACAGTTCACAGCCAAACCCACATTTGACAACAAGGCAATGCACCTGCGTACCAAACTGAATTGCCCCAAGTGAGGTACAAGCTTGAAGCACACTTGAAAGTGCAAATTGTGTGGCTATTTCTCCTTCAATCCTCATTTGACAAAATGAACTCAAAGCCTCTTGAAACCTCGAATTATGAGCAAACCCAGTAATAATGGATGTCCAAGAAACCATGTTTCTCTGTGACATTTTGTCAAACAGTTTGATGGTGTAATCAAGCTCTCCACATTTGGAATACAAATTGAGGAAGTGATTGCTCAGAAAGGTGTTTGGCAAACACCCTCCTCGAATCAGCATAGCATGCAACTGCTTTCCTTTGTTTAACTCTTTGGTTCGTGCATAGGTTTGGATAAGGTGAGCCACTGTTTTGGTGTCACTTAGTTTGTGGCCAGATCCAAAAAGATTCTGAAAGTTAAAATGCCAAATCAGAGAAAAATTATGTGAACACAGAAAAGAAAAATTGAATAAATGAAGTGCAAATAGATATACATACATACATACTAAAGTTGTAAGCTAATCCCCCAGAAAAAGAGTTATTATGAGAATCAAACTCTAGAACTAAAAAATTAAGCACTTTTGCATTTCTCTGTCATGATTTTATACCTTTCCATTTGTAATAATTAAGAGGGCCTATAGTTTCAGGTGCTAAGTTTTAACAGGGACGATGTCATGTAAAATTATTTTGATTAGGATATGTATAATAATAAAAATTTATTGCTATCAAATGATGTCAATTACCCTTGAACACATTCGGCTGGTTTCATGCATTTTGTCACATGTTGGGTGAGCGTGTGGAACGTTTTGAACACTTAAAGAACATCACTGTTCATTTGTGTGCCTTCTATTGAAATTCTGATTTCGCGCAACTTTATATTTATGATCTAATATGTTATTTTTTTTCCTTTTTCCTTTTCTTTTTTGTTTTCCAACATATCTTCTCCGTGAGGAATAGTTTTGTTTGAGACATAATGAGTACTAAATATGAACACCTTTTTCAATGACAATTCAAACCTTAATTAATTATGTTGTGAGAGATTAGTCCCTTCCACTATGATCTAGATGTGAAAATGTTTGTCTTTAACATAAATGCAAAAAGATTTAAACCAAATGGTTTGAATCCTTCGAAGTTCCATGAAGATGGGCTCTTGGATTCGTTTGATCATGAATCTTTTGAGGTGTGCGAATCATGTTTGTTGAAAAAGATGACAAATACTCCCTCAGTCCCTTTAATTGTAAAATCTTTTTCAAAAATTTGTTTGTGTTTTTATAAGACCATGTCTAATTTATAGATGCATTAATTATTTTTTCCCTACATATCTTACTCAATTATTTTCGCTCCAAATATTAATGAGAAACAAGTAAGTGAATAAAGAGAGAATAAAAAGGTAATTTTTGAATGATAATATAAATAATCGACAAATTTAATGCAATGACTACTTTTCTTAAGGGATACGAATTAGTTAAAAGACTTTTATAATTAGGAATGGAGGGAGTATCCCATTCACCGGTCAAGGTGAGATGACTAGTGATATTTTGGAACTAATATATAGTAATGTATGTGGACCCCTGAATTGGCCTGCTAGAGGCGGTTTTCCTTTGTCACATTTTACTGATGCCTTTAATGTTGAATTCATATTTCTTGTTTTAATTATGACAAACCATTAACTATGTGAATTGTAAGGATGATGGAATGTGTGTGATGAGTAATAAATCTGCTAAGTGTTTCAGTGATACATGTGCATCAAAAGCATAGATGAGCAAACATTTTGATGAGTTCAAAATAAGCTCAGAAAGGGTGTCTTAGACAAGTTGTCAAGAGTAAAGCCTCTGAAGAATTGAATGAAGTCCATCTACATGATGAAAATTGGTGCTTCCCTTTGAGTACTAAACCTTAACCTAGTGCAAAGATAACAACAAGGCCTTACTAAGAAGAGATATCAAAGGCTATGAGAGTTGACCACATTAGAATGAAGTTGTGTCAAAGTCAAAATCATAATGATGAAGGAAATGACTTTGAGAATGTAAACTCAAGTTGAAGGGAGCTTTGTGAAGACTATTGAAGCTACCTAGAGAGAGAAAACTCAAGTTGCATCTTTGTGTGAGAAATCTGCCTTTGCTGCTTCAACACCTCTTAGTGAGAGAGAGACCCACTTCTGCATTTTTGTTTTAAGTTGTAATCTATACTAAATAGAAGTGATATTTGCTTATTTCCTTAGAGAAAATCCCATGTATAAAAGAGATTTTGTCTCTGTGCAATGATACACATAACTTTGTTGTAAAAGTCCCGCAAGTGGTTGGCAAGGTGAAAATCTAGTGTGTTGCTAGTCTAGTTATTGGCAGGTTGTAAAAATCCAGTGTAAAAGTTCTAATACAAAAATATTTTGTGCATTTTCTTTTCCCTTTCTCCTTTTTACTGTGTTGTTTTTGCATCCACATCAAATAATTGGGTTTTGAACAATAAAGTGTTTTCATCTAAACCTTTTCAATTAAACAAGCATATTGAAACTTGGTTCTGAGCTACTAAAAATATATTTTCCAAAATCTATTGTATTTACAGTTTAAGCTTATAATAGTTCTTCAATCTAAACTAATATTTTCTGAACTAACTCAAAATCACCAAATTTTACAAAAAAGGATTCTAAGTTTGTGAAAATACAATTCAACCCCCTTCTTGTGTTATCTTTGTCACTTCATTCTATAGATATGACTTTGTGTATCTCATGAAACACAAGCAAGAAATCTTTGAAAAGTTCACTGAGTTCAAAAAAATAGGTAGAGAACCAACTAGGCAAGATTAAGGCCATATGATTAGATCATGGTGGTGAATACTTAAGCCATGAGTTTGATAACTATACGAGGGAATGTGGGATTTTATCTCAACTCATTCCACCCAGAACAATGTAATGGAAAAATGTGTTTGAGAGGAGTTATCAAACCTCGTTAGACATGATACAATCTATGATGAGTCATTCAAACCTCACTCTTTCTGGGGACATGCTTTACTTACATTGCTTTCACACTTAATCGTGTTTTGTCTAAGGTGGTTGAAAAGACACCATGTGAGATATAGATGGGCTGAAGGCCTAGTACATCTTTTATAAGTACATGAGGTTGTCATGTTTCTGTGAAACATATGATTTAAAACAAACTAAAACCCAAATCAGACTAATGTGTCTTTGTGGGATACCTTAAGGAAACTAAATGATATTATTTCTTCAACACCTTCAAGGACAAAGTGTTTGTTGCTAGGACTGAAGTATTCCTTGAGGAGGAATACATCTCCAATAGAGCTAGTGGTATCAATCCAGATCTTAGAGAAATCCAAGTGACGTATTGATCCACTTGTAATGGAATAAGAATCGACACCACAAATCATTGTGGACCAGTTTTCAATTCAAGTAGCACAAGAGCTACATAGATCGAATAAGTCTTGTCACTAACTTGAGAGTTATTGACTTATGCTCATCCTAGAAGGTGATGTGCTGCTCACGGATCAAGATGAGCCTGTGACATACCAAGAGGCCATTATTGGGCCCAAATATGAGAAATGGCATAAGGCCATAGGATCTGAGATGGAGTCCATGTACACTAACCAGGTTTGGACCTTGGTTGATCCACCTAAAGGGGTAATAAGGTGTAAATGGGTCTTCAAGAATAAGATTGACATGGATGGTAAGGTGAGTACCTTTAAGGCGTGGCTAGTGATAGAAGGTTTCAAGAAAGTTCATGGTATAAACTATGACAAGACTAAGGGTGTTCATGGGTATGGGTCAATTCGTGACCCAACCCGAGACAATTAAGACTCGATCATATATGATTGGGTAATAGACTAACAGGTTCTATTTTTTAACGCGACTCAAGTCGATCCAACTCATATCATATAATTAGATTTATTATTATATATAAATTAATTATTAAATGCAAAACACATTAATTAGTTTTTAGCTTACTTTGTTTATTAAATTAAACCATTCATGATTTTTTTAAGTTGTCTTTTTATCCCTATCTTGATTTTGTTTATGTTTTTTCATGCTAATACAATACTTTCTTTTTATATAAAATAAAATATCATATTAGTATTGAAATCATTAATTCTATTAGTAAAATATTGTCACAATTTGATCTCTTTTGAGTGCATTTAGTCATTATGTACTTACAAAGTCACAATGTAACTCATAAAAACCAAGTCAATAGAGTGAAATTTATTATCTACTCATAAATTTTAACACCCCCCCCCCCACCCCAAGGGAATATGCTATAGAAAATTTAAAGATGCCCACCAAAAGTTGGATACAAACTTCCTTCATTTATATGTTATTGAAATAGTCGAAACTTGGATACACTATAAAACTTAAAAAACTAAAATCGAAATAACATAACAAACACACAAAGAAAAACATAAAAGGATATATGATATAACATAATGACATTTCTACCTAAATTATAGCATAACTATTGTCCAACCATGAAAACATCTCAACACCTTCTTATTCTTCAGACTTATGGATTTCTTTAGCCCTTTTGCAGCTTACTTAGTAGCAGTGACCTTTTTAATGTAGGCATGGAGCATGGAGCCTTCATAAGGGGTTTGGTTGTTCTTGTTATGCTTCTTGAAATTCTGGCGCCGCTTGGTGCCATTCCAACGATTCTTGATGGTGTTCTCAGTCCTACCAGGCAACCTCTCTCCAATCTTGGTCCACTTGTTCCCATATATCTTATGGGCTTCGATTAAGATTTGGTCTTCCTCCACGCTCCATGGGCCCTTCTATAGAATTAGTTAATAGACACAAAATGTGTGGTTATATACTTGAAATTTCATAAAGGATAATTCACATAAGTATGAGAGATGTGATCATTTTGGCTTTTCTTGAATGCAAGGGTTAGGTGATGAAATGTATAATGAAATTATGTTACATATGAATAAAAGCTATATTGAAACAAAAGCACCAATTAGTGTGTTTTAGAGATCATCATAAATTTTTCTCTAAAAAAGGATCCCGTCATAAATTGACTAGGAAATTCACATATTTTGACTTAAAGGTCATCTAGAAAACAAAACATTAGATGCAAATTTTGAAAACCAAGTGAAAGATTAAGAGGACGTGTTAGAAAAAGAATGAAATATTTAAACAATTTTTTATATAAAAATATCATAAAAAATCATAAAAACTATTTTTATAAAATAATTTTACGCTAGTACTTAATTTTTTTTTACTAAAGTATAGGAGTAAATATCAAGCTAGAAGTCACAAATAAATTAAATTAAAATCTTATATAAAAAATAATATTTAATTATATCAAATAGTAAAGGTATTTAGAAGAAAAAATGACCAATAAAATTTCTCAACGAAAATTAGTCATTGACAAAGTTGATAGATACTTTACACAAATAACATGAAAATCCAAAAATTAATTAAAAATATTAAATATAAATGGACAAAAATTGACTTATTTAAATTCATGTATTTCAATCAACGTGTAATAATAAGAATAAAATATTGTTAAGATGTTACATGTTACAAAAACAATCAAATGTAAAAAAAATATTAAATGTCTATCATAAATATTCTAAAAAGATTATGGCTAAAACATATATTGATTAAATAGAATTAATTAATTGCATGTTTATACATCTTATTTCGCACAAAATATATTTAAGTTTAAATAAATTGCAATTGTATATAGTAAAAGTAGCTTAATATCATTTTTCAATCATATAAAATAATTCCAAAACTTGTCTTTAATATTATAGTTAATTAATTTTTTATTTAGAATATATGTTGCTTTGAATAAAAAATACGTTAAAAATTTAACTAACTCTATAACATTTTACTCACATTTGTGAGAAAAAGAGACAAATATTAAATAACAATATTTTTGTTTGATATTTTTTTTCAAAAACAGACTAAAATATCAGCTTCGAAAAATTTGTCAAAAATGAATTGGAATGTTATGAAAGTGTTCCTAAATGATTTTTTAATGATTTTTCTTAAAAATATATTTTTAGTCATAAATTGAAAAAATGAAAATTTAATTGAGTGTATTTTTTATTAATTTTTGAGACGAATTACTATTAAGTAATTGCATGTTTATCTTTAGTTTACTACACAAATATATGAGCTAATTGTTTATAAAAGTTTAAACTTTAATATCATATATGATTGACCCAAAAAAAATGTAAGTATGTTTATGTGATAAATAGAAAAGAGAAAACCTTAATGTTTGGTTGAAGATGGTTGTACCATCTTTCTCTGCACTGTTTACCAATCCTACCATGCAATAACTTTGCAATTTGCGACCATTTCTTCGGCCCAAATTGATTTACGAGTTCCAAAAGTGCACTGCAAACCCATAAATTCAATTTAATTAAAAAATTATGAGTTTTTCAGAACTAATAAATATTGCAATGAAGTGAATAAAGGAAAAACTTTTCAATGAATTAAAATCAAACAAATCATATAAAATTTAATCACACAACTAAATTTATTTTTCTTTTTATTATTATTAAGAAACATAAAAAAATAAAATAAAATTAGAGATAAAAAATCACACACATCCACCACACCGACACCCGCACACACCCACACGCACACACACACACACAATTCTCATTATTAATTATGGTCACTATTTTATTGATTTTTCATAATAAAAAAGAGAAAAATCAAAGAAATTTAGAAAATAGAGAATAGGAAATTTTGTGCATAATTAGGTGTATCATATATGCATATACCTGTCTTCTTCTGAAGTCCACTGCCCTTTGATTATTTTATCATTAGCAATGTTGGAATCATTTGTCATCTTTACCTTCCAATCAATGTCCTGGTGATATTCACTTATCCCCCATTCGTACACATTAGAGAGAGAAAAAGGCAATGGTGACTTGGAAGAAGAAGCTTCATATGGATGCATCATGGCGTTCTGTGAAAAATCCAATATGTGTTTGCCTTTGTGATGACCATATAAAGCCTCCATTTTGTTGTTATTTGGGTCTAACGTTACATGGTGGTGATGGTGAATGTTAACAAAGCCACCTAGGGAAGACCCATCACCCAAAGAAGGGGTTGGTATCCCATACATTGGGGTGGTGATCGAGTTGGAGGGACCATTCATAATAAAGGAAGGGTTATGGGATACTAACCCCTCCATTTTGTTGTTGTTTGGTGCTAAAGTTACAGGGTGGTGATGGTGAACGTTAACAAAGCCACTCAAGGAAGACCCATCACCCAAAGCAGGGGTTGGTATCCCATACATTGGGGTGGTGATGGGGTTGAAAGGGCCATTCATTGCAAAGGGAGGGTTGTGAGTAGGCCCATTCATGATGGGATCTTGAAAATGGTGAAAAGTGTTGTTAGGATGAAACATGGCGGGTAGTGGTGGTGACAGTGGAACATGAATAGAGTTTTGGGATGGAAACATTGCTTGAGTTTGTGGCATCAAGCAGGAATTTCTAGGGAAAAGGCTTGAAAGGTATTGTGGCCTTTGAAAGCTTGAACCAAAATCCATGCTGAAAAGCTTACAACAATTGTGTGAGATATGAATAAAAGAGAGAGCGAAAGAGTGAAATTGTTGTAAGTGATGTGGGGAAGAGGGGGTTCTTATTGTTATAAGCTATAGTGGACCAAGAAAATGACAAACAGAGTGAGAGCAAATGTCAAAAATAGCCCTTGAATTATAAGTTTTCTATGATTTGGATTCATAGTTAGTGTGACTCTTGAGATTCTACTTTTTGCTACAGTAAGAAAGTGAAGTTTTATTTTCTATTTCTTTTATTTTTTTTCTATGAGTAATGAATGATTCATAAACTCATTCATATGAAATGCATTATTACATAATAGGATAACCCTTATTCCAATTACTTTTTAGTAAGAAAGCGAGCTTTCTTTTCCATTTCTTTTTAATTTTTTTTAAAGAGTAATAAATGATTCATAAACTCATTTATATTATATGCGTTATTACATGCTAGGATAACCCTTATCCAAATTACTTTTTAGTAAGAAAGCAGAGTTTTGTTTTTCATTTTTTTTAACAAGTAATGAATGATTCATAAACTTATTTATATTAAATGAATTATTACATGGTAGGATACCCCTTATTCCCATTAATTTTCATGTGACACATAATTGAGTTTTTTTTTTAAATTTCATAAATTGAAAATTTTAGTTATAAGTTGTGTAAAAATTGGTTTAAGATCATATAAACACAATGCTCTAGGATTATGTAATTTAGTAAATCACATATTATGTTTACATTTTTTCTTCTTTGTGTCTCTTTCTCAATATATAAAATAAAATTGAATGTCTACAAATCATATTTTTGCTAGTACATTGTCTTTTCTATAGTAAATGATTTTTTTTTAAAAAGAAAGGAGTTATGGTAAGCTTATTACAAAGTCTTGTATTTTAAGGATGATTTTTGGACAATTGGATCTAATTAGGACAATTCATAATTGGAATGGCTCTAAAATTTTAAAATTTTCAGGGAATAGATAGAAAAAATGGTCTGGTTTTGGTACTAAAGAACTGTAATTGTAGTTTGATAAGTAAAAGTTATTAAAGTGGGTATATATATATATATATATATATATATATATATATATATATATATATATATATATATATATATATATATAGTTAAAAATAGAATTTTCTTATAATTGGATAAATTTTATATGAATTTTATTAAATCTAAAAGAATGAAAATTAATGAATAGCAATGATAGTCCTACATGATTTGATAAGATCAACATAGATATTATTTAATAATAAAAATGTGTGAAAAAAATGCATTATGGAGTACTAGTAATATGAGTATAGCATTAAAAATATTTCATATACTTTTATCATTATTTATCTAATAAATATCAATCCACCTATATAAGGACAAGAAGGAAAGACAATGTAGTTTTATTTTCTATTTAACTGATTTTAATTGAAAGACTATGTTCATTAACTTTGTTATGAGAAACAAAAAATTACATTATATTATTTTTTCTTATTGTTGTGTAATAGAAGTTATTGTTTAATTTTCACTCAATATTCTTATAGGAGTATTTGAGGATTTTATTTTTCTTCAAAATATTAAGTTTCATATATTTTTTATGATTGTAATTATTAATCATTGAACAAGTAAATTTATAAATGAGCTAATATAGAGTAATTTTAATCAAGAATTTTGAGTTTGAATCTTTATACGTGCAAGAAAGAGTTTTGTTAATAGTGATTTTATATGACTTGAATCAAATTAAATAGATGTGCAATATAATGTGTACTTTTCTCTTTTTTAATATTTTAAATTGAGAAAAAAAACTTTTTATGGAAAGTTAGGAGACCTTTTAAGAAAAAAAAAACAAAAATGTATATGGTGAGATACAAAGTTTCATCATGACTTTAGTAACAGTGTAACTAACCAGGGTAAAAAAAAGTGCAACTAACCATGTATATGCCAACAAAAAAACTTGAGGGCATCATAATTAATTTTGAGTCAAGCATGTAACAATATCATTTGTCTCTTTTAGCATCATGTTTGAAAATTAAAAATAAAGAAATAATTAGGAAAAACAGTAACTGTCCCTTGAAAAATTCAATAATCCTTGACTTATTTAATGTCTCTCTTTTAATTTAATTAAAGTATTTATGGTGAAAGTATTTTTTATGAGTATTTATTGTGAAGTCTTTAAATATTAAAATTAATTAATGAATTAAATGCTAGAGTTTTAAATGTGAAGATACATTTAATATAATAATAAATAATACATGCACAAATTTTTACAATGTCATTCAATCACACATAATTATATATGATAAATTTGTTGACTTTTATAATAATTACCTTATTAGTTATATTAATTTTTTTTATTATTTGATGATAAATTTTTTTACACCCACAATACATATTTACTAAGCTTTTAATATAATATATTATACACATAAATGGTTAACCGTCACACTTATGTTAGTTTATCAAACTTTACATTTTATTTAAGAATTTAATTTCAACAAAGAAAGAAAATAATGATTTTTTATTTCATAATAAAGAAAATATAACTTTATAATTGTATTTATCTTATTGTTGATTATTGCTAGAGTTGTTTAGAATAAAAAAGTTTTAGTATGTATATGGGCTTGGTGCAAATGCTTCTATATGCTTAACCTAATATTATAAATGTGAGGGTAGCTACATAATGAAAATGACCCAACCCATATTTTTGGGCTTTTTTCGTGTGCAACCTTGGACATCAATTTTTGCAGCAAATGACTTGCATTTTTGGGATAGAGTATCACATTTTTGAGGTGTAAGTAAAGGCCAGTTGGTTTCGTGTCTATTCATGATGTTTTGGGGGTGTTTCGAGGTGTTATAGTGTGAGCAAGTGATGTAGCTCCATGTGGAGCTTGTAGGCCTTGGATCTTCTTCATCAGTGAAGTCCTTTACTTCTTGAAGATCAATGGCAATGGAATGGAGAAGGGGGAAAGATGATTGGAGATGCCACTTCAAGGAGAAGATGAGTCAAGAACAAGCTCACCACCATAGGAAGCCATGGAAGAGCTTGAAGGTAGGAGAAGATGAGTGGAGGGAGAAGGAGAGAAAGAGCATGAAATTTTATGCCTCAAATGAGCTCTGAACTTTAAAGTATAATTCTCAAATGATCAAAGTTGAAAAAATACACACATAAGGCCTCTATTTGTAGCCTAAGTGTTACACAAAATTGGACGGAAATTTGAATTTCTATTCAAATTTCACTTGAATTTAAATTTGAATTGGTGGAACCAAATTTGGAGTCAAAATTTCACTAATTATGATTAGTGAATTTTGGTTATGGTTCAGCCCATTAATCCAAGATCAAGTCCAAGATTCTCCACTAAGTGTGCTTAGGTGTCATGAGGCATGTAAAGCATGAAGAATATGCACAAAGTGTGACTATATGATGTGACAATGGGGTGTAGCAAGCAAATGCTCACCTCCCCCTTAAGATGATCCAAAATTTAATTGGATTGGGCTTCTTCCAATTCAATTAAATTTATCTCCCAACACACACACATCAAATAATGCACTTAATGCACATGAAATTACAAAAATACTCCTAATACAAAAACTAGTCTAGGTGTCCTAAAATACAAAGGCTGAAAAATCCTACATTACTAGGGTACCCTCCTTACGCTATGGAGCCCTAAATACAAGATCCAAAAATAATGAAACATTAATCTAATATGTACAAAGATAAGGGGGCTCATACTGAACCCATGAGCCCAAAATCTACCCTAAGGCTCATGAGAACCCTAGGGCCTTCTCCTGCATCTCTAGCCCAATCTTCTTGGAGTCTTCTATCCAATGCCTTTGGGGGGTAGGATTGCATCAAAATGGGTCAAAAGTAGTGATGTGGATACGAAGGATAAATGGATCTTAGCCTTGCTCGTCAATTTTGTTGATCGATGGACTTAGAGTCTGTCATTACCCGTTGTAAAACATTAAACAATGAAGGAATTATGAGATGTTTTTTTTTTAAAGTCATATATGGAAAATTTGATAATTTGAATCAGACTTAGGCTTTTTAGCAAGAAATTTTTTGTCCTAAACAAAATAAGCAAAAATTGATGGATTAATTAGAGTTCAAGAAGTACACTGAAGAATTGACTTCTCTCCTTGCTTGCAAATCTATAGAGGAGATGGTGATCCAATAGAAGAAGCTTATAGCTCTAAGCTGACTTTCTAGTCATGATTCAAAGTTTAAGGTGGTTCACTCTTAGATATTATCTAGTCAACATATGGATAGTCTTACTAATGTTTTCTTTTGTGTTATGCGGTCCTCTTTTCAAGGCTCCCGTTGCACTTTAGAGGGTGATTCCCTTGATAGCTCTACACTAACAATTCAATCAGTAGGTAGTGGTGGTTGAAGTCAGGAGGTCATGGAAATGATTGAGGTTGAGGTTGTGATGGACAAGTAACATGTTATGGTTGTGGGGAAGTGGGTCACTATAGAAATCAATTTCCTTTTTCCTCACAAAATCAACAGTACTCACGGTCATAGACTCATGCAGTATCGTAGCCTGAAATTTCCATTGAATCAAAGGAAAGGTGTACAATGGTTATGAATGATGACAAGTTTCATAGATATACCTAGTTTTAGATTTCTCAACAATCATCTTCACGTTACACTTATCGATGGGTCTAGTGTTCATGTTAAGGGGAGTGAGTGTACTACCCCAGTTCCTACTTTACCATTGTCTTATATTTTGTGCTTGCCCGAATTCCCATGTAACTTAAATTGATACTCCAATGATCATGAATGTATCAAATTAAGACAGGATAAAATGAAGTGTAGGGATGACTAACTTAAATATAAACTAATCTATTGGAGGTTACCCAAAAAGTTTAATCATGCAGTTTGGTATAAAACATTCACTACCTAATCCACTAAATACATGTGGATGATCATCATTGTATATTCAATTAAATTAAGATTGATAATAAAAATAAAGTAGAAAATTAATTAACATAAAATATTAAGGAATTTGATTAAGAACAAAGGAAAAAGTACAATTGGATAGTTATATCATAACCCCTGGACTAGGGGAGACTAGCTGCTCATGATAAAAGCAAGACTAGAAAGCCTAGAAAAAATGAGCATAGACATACCTATAGGGAATGGACGAAGATCATGATCTGTCTTCAGGTGTTGCCCACGCCTTAGAAACGCTAAAAAACCTTTCGAAGCTCTCAAAAACATAAATTAAATACTATATTTCCCATTTTTTTCGTAGTACAAACTCCAACTTCTTATTTATAAACTCCTAAAGATAATTACTTTAATTAGATACACTATATATAGATATTTTGATATGATTTCTAAAGATGATTACTTTAATTAGCCATACTATAAATAGATATTCTAATATGATCTCTAAAGATAATTACTTTAATTAAGTGCACTATCGATAAATATTCTGATTAGATCCCTAAAGATAATTACTTTAATTAGACGCTTAAAGATAGTTTCCTTAATTAAGTTCACTATGGTCATGGTGATATCCACCATGGCCATTATCAGAATCCTGACACTGAAGCTTGAGATGTTGTGAAATGACGAGGCCCCTCATGATTGACCACGACCCTTGTGATTGACGAGGGACCTTGTGGTTGACCATAACCGTTGTTGGATGTTATGACATTTTGGGACGTTGCAAACTGATTGCAGCCTTCATGATGTTGACAATGGCTGCTTAGGTACTATTTTTGTTTTTAGGTTGATTGCATGCATGTTTATATATGTATTACCCTAATGCAATGCATGAATTTTGTAGGATGGCTAGGGACCATTTGTTTGAAGTCAAACACATCATATAATTTGGAGACAAATTTACAATGAACTTGCAAACTGAAGAATGCTCATGTAAGAGTTTTGTAGGATGGTTAGGGACCATTTGTTTGGAGTCAAATACATCACCCGATTTGGAGACAAATTTACATTGAACTTGCAAACTCAAGAATGCTCATGCAGGAAATGGATGCTTATCGGCTTACCATGTGTGAATGCTATATGTTTCATGAATATGAGGAACCTAAACCCTAGGGATTACATCCCAAAATTTTACAGGAAAAAGGCCTATGAAGCATGCTACCAATACATTATCCACCTGACTAATGGAGATAAGGTTTTGGACATTACTCAATTCACTAATATGCAACCACCTCCACCCAAGAACGTGTCTGGTCGGCCTAAAAAATCAAGAAGGGAGGAAGTTGGAGAAATATCTAGCAATAATGCAAACATGATGAACAAAAAACTGACTGAAAGGGTGTTGTAGGAGGTCTAGACAAATTCGCCACAATAGAACTACTTTCCCATTAGGCCCCTTACCAGCTAAAGAAACCCAATCATTGAAAATGAACAAACCCAAACCACTATTGCACACATAGAAACCTAACCTCAACCATCCACTAACACCCACTCAGATGGACCCACACAAACCCAACCACTTTTACCAACCTAAACCCAAACCCATCAACCCACCTTAACTGAAGTTTAGCAAGGTAGACCCTTTAGGCCAAAGCTGCAAGCATGGAGGAAAGCTTAACCATCCTAAAATGAAAATTTGGATTAAGGATGTTTTTGTTGAATATAATTAGATACCTTTGAATATATTTATTTTTTGGATGACTGGTATTGGTAGAAATGTTTGGACAAATGTGTTAGAACAAAGCATGAAGAGTATGAAGCCTTAGTTTAGTTTTGGTTTGATATTTTTACAATGACTAACACATTTTGATATGTGAGGCATTTGTATTGATTGTTTTTAGTATAGGCATGTGTGTGTTTTAGTTTTTTTTTTTTTGTTTTATCTTTTTCATGCCTTGAGTTTGATCAGTTATGAAGTAAATGAAGATTTTTTTTTCTCTAAGTTTCTTAAGAACTCACATCTACTTGAAATTTGGCTAGCAACATCAAATTAATCAATTGTCTCACTTGGTAATCAATTGCCCAAGCTAGTTTTAGAAGAAGGAAGGTTTTTCAATTTAGGATAATTGACTACCTCATTTGATAATTGATTATCCAGCTCCTGAAAACTAGAGAAGCTCTTTGTCTGAATCTATAATTGATTACCAAACATGACAATCGATTATCTAGTTAGCACAGAAGGAACTGATATTCTTATATTGAAATGAATTAATCGATTACCCTTTTTGATAATCGATTAACCAGTTTTTGGAATTAAAAAACAAAGGGGATTTTGACAAATTAATCGATTACCTATTTCTATAATCGATTATATCTATTTTAGTTGTCAAAATTTATAAATACCTCTATGTGTTTTCTTCTTAAGAGGATTCTTCATTCATTCAAAATTTGTGAAAAACATTTCAATAGAGTCTTAAAGAAGAATATCACTGCAATACGCCTGAAAATTGAAGTTGATCAAAGAATCACTCATTTTACAATCATGTATTGATCAAGTTGTGAAGAAATAATGAAGATCGAAGAGTTACACATTTCAGGTGTATTCGATCCTTATCTTTTAATCTTTTTAGAATGTTGTTCTTGGTTAAAGTTACTAGGGATGTTGAAGAATTGATAGGGTTTCAATTCTGGATCTTTTCTTGTAGGTTTCAAGAGAAAGATTTGTTTTCTATTAGAGAATTGTATGTGCATAATGTTTGTACTAGTATTCTCTATATAATGGTTGTTTTAAGAGGACTTAGAACAAATTGGATGTAGGTCCAGATTGGACTAAGCTAGTATAAACTTTTGTGTGATTCTATTATTATCTATAACTCTATGTTTTGTAATCATCTTGGGTGTGGAATCAATTTCAAATGATCATCATAAAAGTCTTTATTTTCTGAAGATCTTTTAAGAAAACTTTGATCAATTTAAAGGGTTTTTAATCGGTGTTAAGAACGATTTTGTAAAGATTTTCAAAGAGTCTATTCAACTCCCCTTCTAGATTCTTAGCCTGACCCAACAATTGGTATCATAGCTAGAATCTTGAAAGTTAATCAAGATTTTGTCAAAAGTTTCAAATTATGGTTAGGAATCAGTTGCCATTGGCTGAAGGTGCATCCATTAACAAACCATCATTGTTTTGTGGCACAAACTACCATTTTTGGAAGGTTCAAATGAAAATATTCATGGAGTATGTTAATAGAGGCATTTGGAGTGTAGTGGCTAATGGATTTATCATTCCAACCCATGTAGTTGATAACAAGACTGTAGAGAAACCTTACGAATCTTGGTCATAATAAGAGATTAAAAAAGGTAAATATGATTCCAAGGCAATGAACATTATACATATGATGAGATTTTTAGGGTGTCCGCGTGAACAATTGCCAAAGAGATGTGGGATTTAATCCTAGTCGCACATGAAGGAACACCAAAAGTAAGAAGAGCTTGAAAGAATTTGCTTATTCAAGAATATGAAACCTTTAGGATGAAGGAATGGGAAACTATAAGGAATGTGCATAAAAGATTTACACATATTGTAAACCATCTCAAGGGTCTTGGAAAGATTTTTGAAGAAGAAAAGATCAATGTCAAAGTGCTAAAATCCCTTAAAGAACATGGCAGCCAAAGGTCACAACAATTTTTGAATCAAAAGACCTTGCCACCATGTCACATTTTAAATTTTTTAGGAAGCTAAGGGAATATTAAATGGACTTGACAAGAATGGCTAAAGAAAAAGCTATAGATGAGAAAAGTAGAGGTTTATCATTGAAGACTAGCCTTCCATGAAGTGGCGAAATTAAGGATGGCAATGCAGAAGGGTCGAAAGCTGAAAATCTGAACTTGCTTGTGAGAAGGTTCAAAAAATTCCTTAAGAAAAAAAGAACTATGGAAACATAACCTTTCAGCCTAAGAAGAATATCAAGAAAGGAAGAAACCATCTTCTTTCAACGGATACACTTGCTTTGAGTGTGGAAATGGTCATATTAAGGTAGATTGCCCCATCTCCTAAAAGAAGCAACAAAGAGATACAAAGAATAAGGCTTCATTCAAAAAGAAGAAGAAGACATATATCGCTTGGGATGATGATGAATCAACAACTTATAGTGAAGAGGATGAAGCAAATTTGTTTTTGATGGCAAACAATAAAGCTGAAAGTGAGGTAACCATTTCTGATTCAGAAGATGATGATAATTATGTTCAGCTACTAGATGCTTTCAATGAAATGCATCAAGAAGAAAAAAAGTTGGCCATTGCAAATAATCTTCTAAAAGGTAAACTAAGGTGGCATGTGAATACACTAATGGGGATTCAAAAAGAGTTGTCGGAAGAAAAAGAAAAAAAATGATATTTTAGTAAAAGAAAAGAATAACTCTTCTTGTAATTGCACTAACACCACTAATATCACTTCTCCTTGTGAAGGATGTAAAGTTTTAGAAGTAAAGGTTGAATACTTAATAAAAAAAATATCCAAGTTCACTATGGGGAGAGATAATTTGGAAGCATTACTTGCACAACAAAAATATGCTATCGAAAAGGCTAGGGTTTAGGTTATACACACAACAAGAAGCATAAAGCTTACAAAAATTTCTTTAACTTTACACAAGCTTCTACCTCACCCTTCATGATATGTCATTATTGTATGAATAAGGGACATTATTCTTTTAGGTGCATGGTAAAAAGGAATGGAGTTCCAAGTGGGAAATTCAATTGGATTCTCAAGGGAACTAACAAGGTCACTAACCAAAAAGGACCCAACACAACAGGGGTACCTAAATCTACCTTCTAAATTTGTTTGTAGGTATGCCTAACGGCAGATACACAACTATGGTATCATGATAGTGGTTGCTCAAGGCATATGACAAGAGACAAGTCAAAGTTCATGTCTCTAAAAGCTAAGGAAGAAGGATTTCTAACATATGGTGACAACAACAAAGGAAGGATTCTCGGTGTAGGTAATATTGGTAATTCTCTGACTATTTTCATAGAGAATGTCTTATATGTTGAAGGGCTGAAACATAACTTGTTAAGCATGATCCAAATGTGTGATAAGGATTTTAAAATCATTTTTAACCAATAGTGTTGCACAGTAACTGAATCATTTTCAAACAACATTAAATTTATTGGTAAACCGTATTGACAATATCTATATGCTTAATGTAGAAATTGCATCTCACTCCAACATGGCTTGTTTAATAAGTAATGATGATCTCTCTTGGTTTTGGCATAGGAGAATAACTAATATCCATATGGATCAACTGAATAAGCTAGTCTCTAAGGAATTGGTCAGAGGTCTCCTAAAGCTCAAATTTGAGAAGGATGGGTTATGTTATGCATGCCAAAAGGAAAAGAAAACTAAAGTATCTTTGAAATCTAAAAGGCAATTTCTACCTCTAGAGTGCTTGAACTTTCCCATTTAGATCTTTTTTCTCCTTCTAAAACCATGAGCATCAAAGGGAATTAGTATGCTTTGGTTATTATAGATAATTACTCTAGATATACCTGGACTCTATTCATATCTTCTAAAAGTAACACTTTTAAAGATTTCAAAAACCTGCCAAGCTTTTCCATAATGAAAATGATTTCAAAATCAAAAGTTTGAAAAATGACCATGGTGGAGAATTTCAAAATGTGGACTTTGAGTTGTTTTGTGAACAAAGTGGAATTAATCATAACTTTTCCGCTCCAAGAACACCATACACAACAAAAATGGGGTTGTGGAGAGGAAAATTGGGCCCCTTGAGGAACTAGCAAGGACCATGCTTAACGAGAATGATCTACCTAAATATTTTTGGGCCGAGCCATTAACATAACTTGTTATGTACTCAATAAGGTGATGATTAGACTCATTCTGAAATTAACTCCTTATGATGTATACAAGGGCCGAAAACCAATTGTGTCGCATCTCAAAGTTTTTGGTGGTAAGTGTTTTATTTTGAATAATGGTAAGGAGTTACTTGGGAAGTTTGATTCAAAGACAGATAAAGTTTTACTCTAGAGTTATTCTACAAATAGCAAAGCATATTGAGTCTTTAATAAACATACACTAAGAATAGAAGAGTCTATGCATGTAGTTTTTGATGAATCTAACCCCTAAAGATTGGGACAAGTACCTCTTTATGATGATGATGTAGAAAGTCCTAAAGAATCCTCTCCTACAAGCAAAAAGGCAGTGAACAATAACCCTTTTGAAGGATACTCACTACAACACAACTGTCTTCCTAAGGAGTGGAAAGAACCTAAGGATCTTTCTATTGAAAACATCATAGGTGATATTGCAAAGAGAGTTTCTACTCGACACTGACTAAATTTGTTTTGTGAATTTTATGCATTTGTGTCTATGATAGAACCTTTAACTATTGAAGAGGTGCTTGTTAATGAACATTGGGTGATGGCTATGCATGATGAACTGAATTAGTTTAAAAGAAATGAAGTTTGGGAACTAGTACCTAGGCCTAGTAAGACAAACATTATAGGTACAAAATGGGTTTTCAAAAATAGGCTAAATGACATGGCTTGATAACTAGGAACAAAGCAAGGCTAGTAGCCAAAGGTTATAACCAACAAGAGGGTATAGACTTTGGTGAAACCTATGCTCTGGTAGCTAGATTAGAAGATATGAGATTATTACTTGCATTTGCTTGTATTATGGACTTTAAATTGTACCAGATGGATGTGAAGAATGCTTTTCTACACATATACATTAAAGAGGAAGTCTATGTTTCTCAACCTCCTGGTTTTGAGGATCATAAAAATCCTACTCATGTGTATAAGCTTAAGAAAGCTCTCTATGGACTTAAAACAAGCACCAAGACAATGTATGGGAGACTTACCAACTTTCTCCTTGATAAATTTTTTTAAAGAGGACAAGTTGATAAGACATTTTTTATTAAGAAATCCTCTCATGACATCTTGCTCATGCAAGTTTATGCAGATGACATCATATTTGGCTCCACTAATAAATTTCTTTGTGAAGATTTTATGCATAAGTTGCAGGGGGAGTTTGAAATGTCAATGATGGGAGAGCTGAACTATTTCCTTGTTTTTCAAGTGAAGCAAATGAACCATGGAACTTTTCTCCATCAAACCAAGTATTGTAAGGAACTTCTCAAGAAGTTTGATATGGATAAAAGTAAGGAGGAGACTACAACTCCTATGACTATAAATTGTTACCTTAGTGCGGATGAAAAAACGAAACTCATTGACAAAACAAAGTACAAAGGTATCATTGTTTCTTTACTCTATTTGACTGTTTGTAGACTTAACATTATATTTAATGTTTGCATGTGTGCTTGCTATCAATCATGTCCTAAAGAGTCTCATTTCTTAGTAGTTAAGAGAGTTATGAAGTATCTTAGAGGAACCTTAGATGTCAACTTGTTGTACCCTAAAGGTGCTAAGATCTCTTTAGGGGGATACTCGGATTTTGACTTTGTTAGATGAAAACTAGATAGGAAGAGTAGTGGTACTTGTCACTTATTAGGACTTGGCCTAGTATCTTGGAATATCAAGAAGCAAGCTCGTGTTGCCTTATCTACGGCTATGGCTGAGTACATTGTTGTAGGGACTTGTTGTGCACAAATTTTGTGGCTTAAACAACAACTTTCTGATTTTGGATTGCATTTAGAGCACATTCCTTTAAGATGTGATAACACAAGTGCCATCAATCTCACCAAAAATCCTACCATGCATTCTAAGACAAATCATATAGAGATTAGGCATAATTTCATTAGGGATCATATTCACAAGAGTGATTGTGATATAGAGTTTGTTGATACAGACTTACAACTAGTTGTCTTCACTAAACCTTTAGCAAGGGATAGGTTCTTCCACCTTCGTAATGAACTTGGCATTGTAAGTTAGTCTAATCTTAAGCCAATTAGGGAGTATTCATTCATGTACATGCATTTACATTTTTTTAATTGGTTGTTACATGTGATTTGTATTCTTGAACATTTAACATTCATAAAAATCACTTTAGAATGTTTAACTCTAGAAACTTATGTTTTAGCATGCATGATAATTGATTAGCGTATCATGTAATTAGTTCTTTCGAGCTGAGGCAGATATCTAAGCTCTCTGGGTAAACTTGTAATCGATTACCAACTTGGGCAATCGATTATTTCAATGAAGACAAAAAGTCTTACTCTCTATCTGAACCTGTAATCAATTACCACCTTAAGCAATCAATTACCAGGCATCTGGAAAATTTTCATCAACTGAAAAGATGCCTCCCCTGTCCTTTTTAAAGCTTACATTGACCTAGAAATCTCTCACATTCTATCTCAGACTTATTTTTGAAATCTTAGAAAGTACCTTTGTTAGCCTTTCCACCTTCTAATCACTTAAACCTATTTTTCTACCTTCATCCTCAATCTCCATCAATGGAAAATGATAAGAACAAGAGGATAAAGAGCATTGGACACAAACCCACAACCCCCAGAACAAAGAAGGATGAGGAACTATCATAGGCTGGTTCTTCAGTTAGAGGAAAACGGGTAGCACAGTCTCCCTTACCCTACTTCACCTAAGGCAACTCCTTGGTTCTCTGAAGAACATTATGAGGCTTCATACAAGTTTAGTTATGTGAAGAAGATGATTCAACTAAAGTATGTCAGTTTGGCGTGGCTCAGAAGTAAAGGCTTCAACTTTTTCTGAGTTGATTGAGTATCATGAGTTGAAGAAGCTAGTGGAGATGAAGGACACCTACTACACAAACATGGAAAAAGTTTTCTGTAGCGTAACTCATATTGATGGTGATACTAGGTTCTTGTGTGTTGAAGTGAAAGGGCAACGAATTCTGATGGCACCAAAGGTTTGGTTTGACATTGTTGGGTCTTAAGGAAGCTGGATTTAATTTCATAAAGGTCAAAACATACAAGTCTATGATGAAGAATCTCTCTACCTATGTTGTTGTTGTTACAAAAGCAAAGGAAAGGAACACATTGGTACTGGATTGTTAATGCTTAAGCACAAGCTTTTGGCCTATGTGATTGCTTTAATTATTACTCCAAGGGGGAGCAATCATGCTTAGTTGAGTGAGGAGGATCTTCTCCTTATTAGTCTTATGTAAGGGAAGCTGAAGATCAACTGGGTCAACATTATTGTTGACATCATGTTGAAGATGAAAAGGATTGGCTATTTCAAATGTCCTTATGTAGTTTTGATCTTTAGGATTCTTGACTCTTTTGGGTTGATACCTGAGAGGAAGTCTTTGGTTTTGTTGAGGTAGAATTTGAAGGGAAGACCAAAGTCTTAAAGCAGATGGAATACATCAAGTTTGAAGAAGCGGGGATTGGAAGGATTGAGAAAAGTAGAGAAGATCACACAAAACAAGAAAAGGCTGAAGAGAAGCCCATGAGCCCCTTTGAACAGATGATGTTAGCAAAGATGGATGAGCTCATGAGGATACTCAAAGAAGACTATGTTGAGCTTAATGAGTGCTTTGAGTCTATCTCGAAAAAGTTGGATGGCGTGGATGCTATGGGAGCACCTCATGTGGATGATATCTAATCCATCCTTAATTACCCTTTAGGATCCCCTTAGGACCTTAATATAATTGGCCTCACATCTCATAAGCATATAATCTAGGCTTGATCTTTTGTTCTCTGTTTATTTGTTTTTGCATTTTGACTATGCTATTCTATGTTTTTTTAATCAGTTGTAATCTCTTTTTAATTAATGACATGATATCTTTTTTTTCATTGTTTTGTGTTTCTTGAACTATTATTGTTTATATTCTCTCTGATACACACTCTTTTTTGCTTTGTGATGCCAAAAGGGGGAGAAATTTTTTTATGTTTCTTTGAGAAAATTGATGTTTTTGATGACTAATTGAAATTAAACTTGACTTGAATTGAAAAGATGCTACTAACATGTTTGTGAAGCATGTTGTAGAACAGGTACTGTGGAAGGAAAACATCAATACACATCATATAGATTTGGAATTATCAAAACTAAAAAATGGGAGATTGTAAGAACAAAGCTTGAAGAGCATGAAGCCCCTAGTTTAGTTTTGGTTTGATATTTTTACAATGCCTAACACATTTTGATAGGTGAGACATTTGTATTGATTGTTTTTAGTATAGGTGTGTGTGCATTTTAGTTTTTTTTTTTTATCTTTTTCGTGCCTTGAGTTTGATCAGTTATGAAGTAGACGAAGATTGTCTCTCTCTAAGTTTCTTAAGAACTCACTTCTACTTTAAATTTGGTTAGCAACATCAAATTAATCTATTGCCTCACTTGGTAATTGACTACCCAAACCACTTTCAAAAGAAGGAAGGTTCTATAGCTTTAGATAATCAATTACCTCATTTGATAATCGATTACCCAACTCCTGGAAACAAGACAATCTTTATGTATGAATCTGTAATCGATTACCAGACATGATAATCGATTATCCAGTCAGCACAAAAGGAACTTATAATCTTAGATTGAAACAAATTAATTGATTACCCTTTCTGATAATCGATTAACCAATTTCTGGAATTGTAGAACAAAGGGGATTTTTACGAATTAATAAGTTAGATATGTTTTAATTGTCAAAATTTAAAAATACCCCTATGTGTTTTCATTTTAAGAGGACTCTTGATTCGTTCAGAATTTGTGAAAAATATTTCAAGAGAGTCTTAAAGAAGAATAACACTGCAATACGTTTGAAGACTGAAGTTGATCAAGAATCACTCATTTTACAACCATGTATTGATTAATTTTTGAAGAAATATTGAAGATCAAAGAGTTACACATTTGAGGTGCATTCGATCCATATCTTTTTAGAGTGTTCTTCTGGGTTAGAGTTACTAGGGATGTTGAAGAATTTATAGGGTTTCAATTCTGGATCTTTTCTTGTAAGGTTCAAGAGATATATTTGTTTTCTATTAGAGAATTGGGTTTGCATAGTGTTTGATCTATTGTTCTCTATATAGTGATGTTCTAAGAGGACTTAGAACAAACTGGATGTAGGTCTGAATTGGACTGAACCAATATAAAATCTTGTGTGATTTTCTTAATTCTCTATAACTCTGTGTTTTGTAATCATCTTGGGATTGGAATCAATTTCAAAAGGTCATCATAAAAGTTTCTATTTTCTAAAGATCTTTTGAGGAAAATTTGATTGATTTAAAGGGTTGTTTTTAATTGGTGTTAAGAACGATTTGGTAAAGATTTTCAAAGAATCTATTCAACCGCCCTTCTAGATTCTCGATTTGATCCAACAAAATGTAGTCCCATTTTTATGATATTTATTTTGCAAGACAAATGTTTGGTTTATTTTGCTGGACAAATGTATGGTTTATTTTGCAAGTCAAATGTTTAGTTTATTTTGTTGGATAAATTATGGTTTATTTTGCAAGAAAAATGCATGGTTTATTTGGTCCTGAGTATTGGTATGAATTTAGTCTGAGTTTTGTTTGTTCAGTGTTTCAATTAGGTGACACAAAAAAGAGTTATTTGAGGCAGTCATGGGCTATTTAAGATGGTTTAGATTGGTCCTTTGAGTTTATAAAAAATATTCAAATTGGTCTTTTAACTTTTTTAAAATGGTTCAAATTGATCCTTAATTTTTTAAAATAGTTCAAATTGGTCCTTTTGAAATCTAGTTGCATGTGAACAACTCCAAACATCATAGCATAATTACTCCCTTAACAATGAGCAAATTCAACAACATTGTACATTTTCATTGTTTACTTGTCCCTTAATAATAATCAAATTCAAGAACATCAAAATCAGAACTATAATAATCCTTGACATCACACAACAAACAACAATCATCCTCTTCAACCATTTCCTCCTCTTGCTCAAAGAACCAAGTTAGTAACCCTAAATTTTGAAACCTTTTATACTAAAAATACCAATGGTAACATCCCAAAACATGCCCAATGGTTAGTTTTCACTAAAAAATTAAAAAAAAATTAGAATAAAAAAATACATATCACATATCAATGTGTACATTTAATTGTTCCTCTTACGACCTTCACGATAAAGGGATAATAAGGACCAAATTAACTCTTTTTAAATAAATGAATGACCAAAGTGAATATTTTACAAGATAAATGACAAATTTAAACAAAAAAAATCAAAGATTAAATAAGTCATTTGACTAATGAACAAATATTTCATGAAATAAAAATGACATTTGACCTAATTTTTTATATCAAAGTTTAAAGGGTAACAATTTATGGTCTTTGAATATTTTTATTTAAATTTTAAATTGGAACATTTATTATACTTGACTTCTAAAATATACATTTATTATACTTGATTTTGTAATTAGTTTCTTTTTAGGTTTAAGTTTCGAGGTAAGAAAATTTATTCATGCAAATAAACGACACCGTTTCGCATATAACGTTTCCCTTTTCGTCTCAGATAGGAGAAAATCTTACCCTCTTATGTTCGTTCAATCAACGAAGCACACATTGGCATTGCCACATGCGCTTGTTCTCTCTGCTGATCTCTGCTTCTTCTTCCACACTGTTTCGATTTTCCACTTCCAAGGTTACACTCCAAAATGCTTGCCGCTATTGCTATTATTGGATATTCTCTTAGTTATTACTAGTTACTGCTCCTTTTCCTCTGTTTCTTTGTTATTTGCTTTGTGTTTCTATCTTTTGAAGTTTCCAAGCATACCCAAATTGTTTTCCCTTCTTCTATGTGGTTTTTCTTAACCTCAAATTTGTAAAGTTTTCGTTTTTAATCTTGAATACAATTGGTTTGCTAAATTTTGTTCTTGGGGGGTGTAAAGATCTCAGATATGGGAACTCTCTTGGATTTCAACTCACTTATTTTTAGGGGAGAGAATTTATTTCTGTTTTTGTTCTTGATATTCTTTTTGATAATTTGAGCTGTCCCCCCCCCCCCCCCCCCCCCGATGTTATGGTGTGAAGTTCAAATATGCTTTGATTCTTTCTCAAGTGCAGGCTTATCATTGGTTTTTTCTTGTGATTTTCAGGATAAGCATCCTTATCTGTTATTTTTTCTCGCCTGCTCAAAGTCATTTTCTTAGTTCCTGGTGGAATAAGCATTTTCAACTATGGCCATTTACGGAACCACCTTATCCTTCAATGTGAGTTGACCCTTTACTTTTAATCCAAAATTTGTCTTATGTAATATTTTGTGGGATTGAGAAGTCTCTTGCTTAGGTTATTGGAAAATTACTATACACAAGCATTTGTGTTGATCTACAATATACTGGATAAGAATTCTAGGAATGAATCTGGATTCACTTCAACTACTTGAAAAAGAATTTTGGAAAATAAAGAAGGCTTTCTCAATGGCGGCGTGTCTGCTTTGATTGATTTCCAAGTCTGTTAGAAGCTGGTATATTATATTAATATATATGCTTATAATTTCCATTGCTTGGTTGCAAATAAGATAACCTTGAATTTAGCTGAAGAAAATCGACTTTATGGATTGCTGAGGAGTGAGGATAAAGTTATACTTTTCCTCTCAATGGTTGTGTATATATATTTTTTTATTTGTTTAGCAGATGTTCTCCCTTGCAAGACAGTGAATTGATTTTAACTTTTTAATGAAGGGACTTTCTTCTACTACCAAGGAGTTTAATATCTTGCCGCATTCATTAACCGGTAGCTTTCGGAAGCTCCATCATGTTTGTCTGCCTTCCTTTACTCCAAACAGATTAGTTTTGGGCAAAAGTTTTGGAAGAGGAGACCAACCGTGGCTTTTGCCTAGTCAATTTCCGAAGTTGCAAATGGGAAGATTCAGTAAGTATCTATACTTAAAACCTTAAAATTCACATTGGTATTTGCATTTTGGATAATTTTAAGAGTATAAGCAGACAGTGTTTTTTTTTCTCATTTAGATTTTGCTTGAGTCCAATTCTTTTTGCATCTATGCCCCAATTTTGCAGTACTTATGATTTTGCTAAATTTTGTGTTTCGTTGTCTAAAAATGCCTTTGATTTTTATCAGGACTGGGAGTAAAAAGTGAAGATTCTGAGAGCATATTGAGTAGCGACAACATAGCATTGGATGAGCAGACTTTGGAAGAGGAGCTACAGCATGCCATAGCTGAAGAGAATTATGCTAAAGCAGCAGAAATAAGGGATACTCTGAAAAACCTTCAGAAAGATAGCAAGACAACGGTATGTGGAGCAAACAGTCGGTTTTACGAGTCATTCAGGACGGGTGACCTTGCAGCCATGCAAGCCCTGTGGGCAAAAAGGGATGGGGTATGTTGTGTCCACCCTGGTTTGAGAGGAATATCCGGTTATGATGATGTTATCGAGAGCTGGAATTTTGTATGGGCTAACTATGAATTCCCGCTAGAAATTAAGCTAGAAGACATTAAGGTTCATGCTAGAGGGGATATGGGGTATGTCACTTGCATGGAATTTGTAAAGACGAAAGGGGGCAGATGGGGAGGTCAATTTGTAACGAATGTGTTTGAAAAGATTGATGGACAGTGGTTTATTTGTGTCCATCATGCTTCCCCAGTAGACTTGTGAATTCATCAAACTTTGCAATATATAGATAGATAGGAAGTTCACTCTGTAGCTCATCCTTGATCCTTCTCACTTTCTATGTTTGTATCCATTTTTGTTACGTTGGGGCCGAATCGTCACTCATCTCCAAAGATTCTGAGTTGTAAGATTACAACTTGACTGTACAACAAATAATCTGTAGAAGTTGGGATGTGGATTAATGAAATTTTGATAAAGTGCCTGCAGTCTCATGTAAATCATATGTATAAGCTTAAATTCCGAAGATGCTACTATGCTAGTATGGTCAGCGACTCAATGATGCATTTCCAATTCCTAACAATTTAGTTAACTCGTATTGGTTCCCTTTGGGTAAACTACCTAATTAAGCATTTATCATGTAAGTACTAATGTTTGTATTAGTTGTTTTTATAATTGAAAGTGAATATAAAGTTATACTGTTTTCATAGAAACTGTAAGCTATTTTCGTATGTTATTCTGGAGAATTTGTTAAAATAAGCTGATAACCGCTTAAGGACATATTCTGGAGAATTATAAGTTATTTTTATAAGCTCTTGTAATTACAAGTGTTTACATCATACGAAAATGTTTAGGTAAATTATAAATAAGCTCTTCTAAACCACATAAAGCACCATTAATCAGTGCTATCAAGATGTGCTGATCATATTCAGAAGCTGGGAAGCAACCATCTCTTCTAAATAGGAAATAATTTAATGAATAGATTAAACAGTGCCTTTTTTGCCAATTAATTTCAAGTAAAAATATTCGGTTTCATACATAAACTTATTCAATTCGAAATATTAACTCGTGGTTTATAAAAAAACAAAAACAAAACATATACCGTTGAATCTGTTATTATGTGTGACATATCCAATAGCATATCTTGTTAAAAATATACAAAAAAAAAATAAAAATCAATGAATAGAGATGTACAAATTAGCTGAGTTGAGCATTTTGGCTTAAGATTTAAAATTCTCTGTTAATCCGAACTTCAGAAAATGGTATTAAGTTCGTATTCTTATTTTTTTAAGTATATATCGACCAAAAATAAAATGTTTACAATGAATGACTAATTTTAGATATTTAAGCTGAGTAAACGTTATCTAGTCACTCTCAATGACTAATTTGCGAGTTCACATTTTTTGGTATTGATCCTCAGCCTCGAACTTGAGACTAGTAACTAAGCTGGAACATATACTTGATCATCCCCATGTCAATAATGTTCAGTGAGTTGCCAAAAGGATTTCTGATTTTATAGTTTCAGTTTCCTTTTTAATGAGTTCAACTAGTGCAGAGGATGTCCCTGCTGGTATTTATTCATTGAGGTTTCGTTTTCTAAAAAGATGGTGTTGCTGCAGCGATTTCTTTTGTACAATGATTACGATAATACATCGACCATCCCAGTTTCTGCAATGAACTTTTGTTTATTTTCTATACTGGATTGCATGTATGAAAGGGAAACAGAAGAAAATAAAGAGAAACAAAAATGTTACTCCTAAACTTGATTTTCTACACTTTCGTTTTATACATCACCTTTTACAGTAAAAAGAAAGAGGGGGGAAAATCACATTTTCCTTTTTCCACCTCCATCCCTTTATCACATAGAAGGTAGGTGTAAAATAGAAGTGTAAAAATCAAGTGTAAGAGTAACATTCATGACACAATTGCATTGAACTGCATTAACTTGCTATTTCTTAGCTACTTGATGATCTTAAAAGCTAATAGTAATAATAACTATGAAGTATGAACAACAAAAAAGTAAACCTCTTGTGAACTTAAACTCTGCCAACAGGGGATAGTGGAGGTATTGGAGCATATTTTAAAGGTGCTTTCCCCTGAAGTTTTCTGTTGTTCATGGAACTGGGTTCCTTAAGGTTAAGGACCTCTTCATGCATGCTACCCATTTCCAAGGAACCTGGTAGTTTCTGGCAGCTTAAAGCCACAACTGAAATGAAAAATGCCTGTAAATGAGTGATTGTTGAGTCGAATTCAACCGAGTAGAAACCATCCTTCAGTGGTAACAAAGTGAAAAGTGATGTGTCTTTCTCAGTTCCTTCCTGAAAGCAATGATAAGGATAATACTATGTAAATGAGAAGTCCACAATATTTATAATTGTATAGAAGCACCCCCTCATGTAGAACTATAAAGCTGTACCTTAACAAAAAGTTGAAAACGATCATTATAAGGTTTATAGCTCTTTGGAATACTTGAATTCTGGTTCTGGTTGGAGAGCACAAGCAGTCTGCAACCAATGTCCCAACCCCCGCAATCACATGATCCCCCGGTTTTCCATCGATAGATCAAAGGTGTAGGTTCACCTTTGTTTGGTGAACCATGTACACCACCTGGAAGTATAACAGTAGTGCAATCAGAAGCTTCATTTTCTCCTGAACTGCACAAGCATCTTTCATCTGTCAAGCACTTTGAGCATCCTTTCTTCAGCATGTTGTTATCATCATGCAGTCCTTCAGTGGTCTTTTCGCATGAGGTCTCAACAACAACAGCTGCCAGCTCCACGCTCTGGATGAACTTAGGTGGTCCTTGATCTGTCTGGCCGATTTCAACACTCACCAGAACATATTCTTTAACCATACACTTTCTACTGGAGTTCTGATTGGTTGGTTCGGCAATTTTAGAGCTAGAAAACTTCATCTGAGCAATAACATTGTAGGCATAGCCACAGCTTTTTTCTTTGTTTCCATGGCTTATCCATCCACCACTCTTTTTCTTAATTTCATTAACCAGGTAGAATGTAAAACAGCTGCCTAAATCACCCTTCTCGAGTGATGCTAAACTATTCCTGGTAGCAGCAAAAATCTTTCTTTCATTGTTGAGCACAAATTTAAACAAGGGCACTCCATTTTTTATTGTAAGCTGCAAGAGGCCTTGAACTGATGATCCTTTGCTCTTTTCAGCCAGCAGTGATTCATTGACACCAATAGTCCTGAAGCTTGAATTTGCACTTCCACCCTCTAGTGCCTGACTGCTTTGAGCTGAATTGTGTTTATCTGATGCCTTGTGCTTCAATAAAGGGTCTAACAACCTCCGCAAGGGGCTGGACCGGTTTCTGATATGACTATTAACCTTCTCTTTGCTTGGATTATCCCAACGAACAGAAGATTGAGGCGTCACCGGACCAGACTTTGCACTAACATACACGGAACTATATTGTGGCAGCGTGGGCCCCTCTTTGAAACTGAAACTTCTTCCAATTCGACTTAAGCTGAAGCTAAACCGACGGTTATGGGATGGATTCATTTCCTTCTGAGCTGTCAGCTCAGCAGTTTCCTGGTCCAGTGATTCCTTCAACTTACTGAAGGCATACTGATCTCTCAGCTTAGAGTCTAACATATCCTTTTCAAAGCAACCACTTGCAGGTTGCAGACTAGACATCTTATGTATTATGGAAGATGGTGTCTTAGACACAACAGAAGAATGGTCTACACCCATATCAGTACTAATGCTGTGTTGCATTGTTTCCGAAGAAGAAAACTCAACTGCAGAACACGGTGGCCCTGATGGAGGGATTTCGGAACATCCATCTGCTGTGTAATCCTCATCAGGAAGGGAAACATATGACAAACTACTTTTGGTTGATTCCGAAAAATTTTCTACCGAGGATGTTCTTGATTCAGAAAGCTGAAAATCCTCTGAAGAACTTGACTGGGGAATTTCTCCGGGACAAAGAAGCACAATATTACTTGGCTTGCTATGGCAATGTTTCTGACCACCGTCAAAATCCAATTCCTGCAGCTGATCCACCTTTTTCCTGGTTTCACTACAGCTGGAACTCATTTTCTTAGAACTGGATGAGGCCCCTTTGCCTTTTGATTTTACTGATGGATGTCCCATATCAGAGCTGGACTTATGATTTCTCTCTTTTTTCTTGTGTTTATGCTCTTGCAAATCTTCCATGTTCTGCTTAGCTCCATCGTCCCTACCATTTTCATTAGGAAGATATGAGATCCCATGGAGTTTCGCCTTTGATTCAAAATTTTTGGCATGTGAACTTCTTTTACTATAGCCATTCCTCCTCTTCTTTTCAAGTGATATATCTAAGTGAGTTTTGTTGCCAAAGGACTCAAACGCCCTGGGTGTCAAGCTCTTCTCATCTCCAATGCTCTTAGTTACACTTTTGGAAGATTCAAATCGTTTGACATCGTAAAAAGGAAGCTTGGCACTTTCAGGAAGGGATTCCCTATAAGATGACTTGATGATGCCTGAAGAAGGCAAACTTTTCTTATCACTAAGTTTTTCCTTGCCACCAACACTGGTAGATGGTTTGGTAGCTGTTCTTGATAACAATTCACTGCTATTGAGAGATGTGAAACTACTAGCTAGTACTGGGATATGCTTCTGCTTGTGCTTCCACTTCTCAAGCCGAGACCAGTCTAGAACGCCAACATTAAAAGCTTTCTCTTGAAAGTTTTCTACTTTATCGGTGCGCAGGAGATAGCCTGGCAAATTAGACATGTGCTTGACAAGTTCATCTCTTTCTGTTGCCCTCCTCCTCACAGTTTCGGAGTTCTGAATCTTCCCTTCTGCATCCATCTTGCCTTTCTGTTTGAGATCACTCTTTGGCTTCAACTTATCAGCATCCTTCGAACTTCGTTTCGAATGGGGCAATACCAAACTTTCTTTCACTGTCTTTGAACTGCTATGCTGTTTTGTGCTGCTCTTTCTGAACTCCAAACCAAATCCCATGTCCTCAGCAGGCTTCAAAAACCCATTTCTTGGATGTATATTGATCGGCATGGCACAATATATATACACTCAAACTTCACACTTCAGTCAGATGCTTCTTCACCCATATGCTAATTGCTGCAAAATAGTTTCTCTTCGCTCTGGCAATTATCTGTCAGTAAATGTTCACAATTGCATCAGTTTAACCAAGTGTTTGAAAAATAAGGTACAAATGATTATAAATCAAAGTCTCAAACACAAAAACTTTGCATTATCTAAATATCAAGAAGTATATAGCCCAACAGAAGTAAAATAATGATAATAAAAATGGGCCTCAGACAGTGTGAAAGTTATGAGACAAGGTTTGTGAAAAGAAGGGTTCACGCCATGCCATGACACAATTAACAATCAAACGATCTACAAAGGAAACAAACGGATGAAATTAAAGCGGATACCATTTCTTCATGGCACCAAACACAAATAGCAACATTGATCAAGAAAAGAATGGAACAAGATTTTGACATTGATCAGAATGAATTATGGAAGAAAAACCACGTGAAAGGGAAACAATTGAATGCATTGAATAAATAAAAATGCACATAGACTTGTTCAAACCCATCAACTTTCTAATTCAATGAACAAAGTGATGATGTATACCTACTCCTCAGTTCCAAAACAGAGACAACAGTGACTAAATTCCATTTACCATAAAAAAAAGGTATATAATTTTTTTTCTAAATTTGGTGCTAACTACACATAATCCCACATCGTGTAACCCGAAACAGAGACACAAGCCAAATACAAAGAACCATATCCACACCATTAATTTAACATAAAATGACATATCCGACACTGTGACAGTGATATCTACAAAGTCGTTAATAACGAAAACGACGGATTTCTAATTTCTAATACCCAACCCCATCCAAAAACCGAAAAAAGAACAAAAAAAAAAATTAATTAAAAATATCAGAAAATTAATACAAAGCTAATTAAGCTCTGTTTGGCTGCTGAGAGAAAAGAAAATTGTAACAAGAACAAAAACTGCACGATACCCTCTTCGTAGAAAATCAAGAGCAACAAAATCCACATTCCAAAAAGGAAAAAAAAAATGAAAAATAACGATCAAATTCGCTATTTTTTAACAAAAAAGAAAAACAGAGTCAGACACAGAAGAAAAAAAAAACAGATGCAAAATGCAAAATGTAGAATCAAAGTTCAACAACGCAGTCCAAAAAATTTCTGAGGAAACAAGAACATGAAATCTTACCCAGAAAAGAAAAGGAAATAGAAAAACGGAAAGAAACGTGGGTGTGGCTGCAATGATCGAGAGAAGGATCCAAAGCGTAATGGGAAAACGAAAAGGGACGTAGTTTAGAAGCGAAGGAAAGAATTACAATGAGGCCACTGTTGTTGTTTCTTTCATCATTTCGTTCTTTCTTCTTCGTTCATCTTCGTATATGTTTTTCTTTTCTCTCCTTTCTTTCCTTCTTTCTTTCTTTTATTTTTCGGTTTTGTATTAACGTGCCGCGTTTTTCTTTCGCTGAGAAAAGAGAAAAGGAATAATCATCGATTACGTTACTACAGAGAAAAGAAAAAGAGGGGAAAAAAAACTTGGTTTTAATGCACTGTTTAGTTACTAGTAGTAACTGTTAATGTAATAGTATGATTTATAAGGCAGTTACCAAAAAATAAATAACATATATGTTTGAGAATATAAACGTTACTTTCTTATGAGAAAATAGTTTATAATGATATAAAAGGTTTTTATATGATTATTCAATCAGAAATTATAATGTAGGGTAAATTTATTAAATTTTATAAAAAAATTTACTTATATATCATTTGATTTCTATTTAAATGATATTGCAAAAAGATTTTATATTGTTTATACATGGAAATCATTTTTTATATTATTATTTAAGATAAATGTTTGTAACAAATTTTTTAATAAATGCTTTTAAATTCAATTTTGTTTATTAATTTTTTTAAAAAAATATGAACTATACTTCATATTTAATGAGTTCTATAATTTATAACAAAATTTTAACTAATAATATATAATATACTGTTAGAAACAGTAGGTTAAAAACTAGAATATCATTGATTTTTATAATTATTAATCATACATAATAGATTTGTTTATTTTTATAATTATTAATATAATATATCATTGATTTTTTATTAGTGGATAATATAAAATTTTTAATGTCTTTATAAATTTCTCATTATAACATTTAACAAACACAATTATATATAATAACATAATTAATTAAGTATGAGGGTGAGTCGTTATAAAATTTTTGTTATCTCTGCTTTTATTTTTACTTGTTAAAAAAATTTAACAAACTCAATAATATAAAAAGAAAAAAGGATATCTAATTAGAGGATGAAGTAAAACTTTTTTTTAATATTTAAGTGGGGAAAAAAATAAAAGGAAGATGAACTGGCTTTAATTAAGTGAGTGGGAGTGTGTCTGGGAGTGAAGTGAGTGACTGAAGCAGATAGCGTTTCGTTTTCAATGGAAACGGTGGAAAGAAGGAAAGAAAGAAACAGGTGGGACCCACAATGGAAGACTTGTTTCGCTGTCACGAATCCCGAAGTTCGGGAACATGGGGCCCTCTTACGTGTTGCCATATCTGAATGCTGAGCGCGTTTAGCCTTTTATTTATTTTAATTTCAGTTTAGTGGTTTTGTCTTTTTTATTTTAATTTGTGTTTAATTCAGTGGTTTTGTCTTTTGCTATAAAGAGAGTAAATGGGAACGAAAAAACCAAACGTATTTCGCGGGAACGCCAATCCGGAGATATCGTTGCGCCACGAATAGTGAAAGTCGCATCGCACGCCGATCCGGAGATATCCCAATTTCAACGTGCTAATCAACGTTTGGCATGTGGTTTTAGGATGTGTTAGGGGAAAATTGAAGCTAAGACAACTTTTTCATTTTTAAATTAAAAAAATTATATGTTAGAATACTATTTGATGTTAAGCTTATGGGGTAATAAAAAAAAATAATGTACGAGAATCATGATGAATCCTGAATTTTTTTTTTCTTGAAATGAATTAAATTCGTTTGATTAGTGATTGAAAATATTTAGATAAGATTCTTAGGAATTAAAGAATTATATAATATTTTTATTATTTACTTTAATGTAACAATAGTAATATAATATTTTTCTTGTTATAAAAGAAAAATTAAACTCAAAAAAGTAAGATTTATACATCTTCCTATGAAAAAGTTTTTAAAGTTTATGTGGAAACCGTTTAAAAAACATTCTTTAAAAATATCTTTTACTAGGAATGTTAATTTTTTTAAGATGGATATCAAACATCAGAAATTAAAATTTTTAGAAAATTAAAAGTTTCACCTAACAAACATCCCCTAAATGTATATCGATTATTGTTCGCTTAAATTATTTTCAACTTATAAAAAGTTTTGTGGTATTTAAAAGTATCTAAATTTTAATGATTTTTTTTATAAAAAAATAGATTTCAATGAATTTTATGAAACTTTTTAGTAGAAAATATAAATACCACACTCATTAAACAATATGGTTCAAACCTTTGACTTTCGTTTTTTTTTTGTTGCTATGTGATAGAGGACTATCCAAGAAGGAAAAGTTTGACTTGGGTGAGCTAACATGGCGAGGAACTAAATTCATGGAGGAAAGAGAAGAAAAAACAAAACTCATTTATTTTATCCAACTCTTAGAATAAGATTTATTATTGTTTTTAATTATATTTTTGGGCCTATTTTTGGACTTGTAATGGGTTGCTATCTTTTTTAATGTTATTTTAAAGTCTTTTAATTATTAGATTAGTTATTGGACCTTGGACCTAATTTAAGATGATTAATAGGAGTTATAAATAGACTCCTTAAACACTTTCTTGACAGTGATGAAATTTTCATATTAGATAGTTAAGAGAGTGTCTCTCTTGATTCTTGTATGAAACCTTAGGTTCTTATCAAATAATTCTATTCTTCGTGGCGAATCATCCTCAACTTATCAATCTTCCAAGATTGTGGCGTTGTTCTTTCCATCTCCTCTAATTCTGCTTTTTCCTTTTATTTTCCCCAATTTCATAGAGTCTCAAATTGGTTCCGAGTTTGTTGATGCTAAAAATTGGATCTGCAAATCAGGGTTCCATCAATTGATACTAGAGCTTTGGTTCTTGAAATCAGGTGTTATCTATCCTTGTTTGTTCGGTCAATTTTTTGTTTAACTCTATATCATTATTTCATCTTCCTTTGTTTCATTTCTTTGAGTCTATTTTTCTTTTCTGAACTATATCTAGTATCAATAACATTTTATCTTTTTTTTATAAATATAGTATTAAAATTCGTGCAAAAAAAAAAGGAAAGAAAGAAGTAAAAAAGAAGAAGAAAGAAATCCAATTTTGGAGGCAAAATTCTGTTACAGTTTAGATTTGAATTTTTCCAATCAGATATTTGCATTCAAATTTGAATTGTGTGCCAAAATAAAATAAAAAGTGTAGAAATAAAAAAAAAAGGAAGAAAAAAAACACAAAAAAATGCATTCGGAGTCTTTCTTGTTTTTACATACTTCTATTTCAAAAAAAATAAAATTATCTTGTAAGTTATTTACATCTAGTATAGTTCAATTCTTGGACAATTCTTTTCTTCATTCTGGAGTCTTTTATTTTGTCTTCCTTGGCATTCTTTTTGAGTATTCCTTTTATTATTTTTGTTTGTCTTTAAAATTCCTTAGTTTTGTCTTAGAGTATTTCTTTTCTTGGTTTATTGAGTTGAGTCTTGATTTGTGACATATTTCACATTGAATATTTCTTGATTTTGAGCTTGAAGGTTTTGCATAAGAACTGAAAAGAAGCAAGAGTGGTAAAAGGAAAGAGTGCATATTATAAAAGAAAAAAACCTTGAAAGAGTGATACACGAGTGAACTTAAGTGAAACACTAAGTTGAGTGGTGAGGTCCTATTCTATTTTTTACTTGTGCACCAACTTTTCTTGTAGGTATGACTTCTATAAGTGGAGATGCTACTCCACCATCTCCAAAAACTGCAAGGCTCATGACAGAGATGATTAAACTTGGTGATCAAATGAGAAGAATGAGTTATGACAATGAAGAAAGGATGGAGAGAATGAGAAAGGAGAATGAGGAGAGTTTGGGAAGAATACACCGGAGTAGTGAAGCTTTAAGTGTGAGGATTGAAAATATAGAGCGAAGAAGAATGGTAAGATCATCTAATTCTTCTCATGGAGAAGATGAGGGGTATGAAGAGGATAAGGGAGGATGGAGGAATGAGAGGTATAGGGAGAGAAGAAATCATAGAAGATATGGAGGTAGACAAAGGAGGAAGGGATTGAGGGAGTGAAGGTAAAGATCCCTAATTTTAAAGGAACTTGTGATCCGGAAGTGTATCTTGAGTGGGATATGAAGGTTGAGCAAGTCTTTGCTTGCTACAACTACAACGAAGAAAAAAAAGATCAAATTGGCCTCCCTGGAGTTTGAGGGATATGCCTTAGTGTGGTGGAATCAAGTGAGGAGTGATGTTGAGAGGATGAGAAGGCCTTTGATTAATACTTGGCAAGACATGAAGAGAGTTTTGAGAGAGAGATTTGTGCTGTCCTATTATGGGAGAGACCTTCACAACAAGCTCCAAAGACTAATTCAAGGAAATATGAGTGTGAATGAGTATTACAAAGAGATGGATATTTCCTTGATTAGGGCTCAAATTGAGGAGTCTCAAGAGGCCACCATGGCAAGGTTTTTGCATGGTCTCAATAGGGAGATCCAAGACATTGTAGAGTTGCACCACTATGACTCTTTGGAGGATCTTCAACTTGGAAACATAAGGAGACATTCAAGAAGAAGGGAAGATCTTCATTCAAATATTATAAAAAAGGTGCTGCCCTTGGTAAAAATAATTCTAACCCTACTCTCACTTCTTCAAAGGCGAGTTCTATTAAATGTTTTAAGTGTTTGGGAAAGGGTCATATTGCCTCCCAATGTCCTAACAAAAGGACTATGATCGTGCTGGGCAATAGGGATATCACTAGTGCATCATCTTCTAGCTCTTCCAGTTCTTCTAGCGAGAGTGAAAGTGAACATGATGTATAGCCCTTGGAAGGTGATCTTTTGATGGTTAGGAGGTTAATAGGGAGTGTGTGTAAGGATAGAGATGAAACTCAAAGGGAGAACATTTTTCATATTAGGTGCATGGTCATGGGGAAAATATGCTCTTTGATTATTGATGGGGTAGTTGCACTAATGTAGCTAGCCAAAGATTAATTGAAAAGCTTGCTTTGAAAACTTCCCCTCACCCTAGGCCTTACAAACTTCAATGGTTGAGTGAGAATGGGGAGCTAGTTGTAGATAGACAGGTTTTGATATGCTTCTCCATTGGAAAATATGTTGATGAGATATTGTTTGATGTAGTTCCTATGAAGGTTAGCCATCTCTTACATGGAAGGCCTTGGCAGTATGATAGGGATGTTGTCCACAATGGTGTCACAAACAAATTTTCATTTGTACATAAAAGGAAAAAGGTTACCCTTAAACCTTTGTCTCCAAGTGAAGTTTGTGAGGATTAAATAAAAATAAGAGTGAAAAGAGAACAAGAGAGAAAAGAAGAGAAAAAAAATTGATGAAATGAGAGAGAAACATGAAAGGAAAGAAAAGAAAGAAAAGAGTGGAGATAAAAAAAAAGAGTGAAACTGAAGAAAAAAAAGATGAAAATTCTGAGAGAGAAATACAAAGCTTGTTCATGAGAGAAAAAAAGGTGAAGAGAGTGATGCTAGCTAGGCAACCTACGTATTTACTAATGCATCATGATTATTGTTTGTCTTCTATTGCTAGTTCTTTGCCTATAGGTGCGGAAGAATTATTGAAGGAGTTTGGGGATTTCTTTCTCAAAGACACCCCTCATGGGTTACCTCCTTTGAGAGGGATAGAGCACTAAATTGGTCTCATTCCAGGAGCTTCCCTACCAAATAAGCTAGTAAAGCAATCTAGAAGAGACAAAAGAGATCCAAAGGCAAGTGGAGAGCTTGATGGAAAAAGGATGGGTGAGAGAAATCTTGAGCCCATGTGCTATCCCCGTCATCATGGTAAGTCAAACTCTATCTCAACTTCTAAGGTACGTGGTAGGGAAGAATTTGAAAGCTTGGGAGGAATGCCTACCCTATGCTGAATTTTCTTATAATAGGATAGTAAACTCTACTACTTATTCTTCTTTTGAGGTAGTTTATAGTTCTAGTCCATTGTTCCCTCTTAATTTGTTACCTTTGCCTAACACTTCTGCTATGATGAATAGGGATGAGCTTTCTAAAGCCAATTTTGTTAAGAGTTTGCATGAGAAGGGGAAAGCACATATTGAGAAAAGATTGAACAATATGCTAGATATTCCAATAAGGGGAGAAAGAAAATGGTTATCAAACCGGGTGATTGGATTTGGATTCACTTGAGGAAGAATAGATTTACTTCCTAAAGGAAATGTAAATTTCAAGAAAAGGGAGATGGTCCTTTTCAAGTTTTAAAGTGCATGAACTATAATGCATATAAAATTGCTTTACCACTAGACTATGGTGGGAGCAACACTTTTAATGTGACTGACTTGACTCTTTGTGATGTAGGTACCTTTGACATCAATTTGAGGGCATGATAGAGGACTATCCAAGGAGGAAGAGTTTGACTTAGGTGAGCTCAATATGGATGGACCAATCACTTGAGCAGCAAGGAGTAAAAGATTTCAAGAAGAACTTGGCAAGAGACTAAATTCTCTCACGGAGGGAAGAGAAGAATGAGTGAAGTTCATTTATTTTAGTCAACTTTTATAATAAGATTTATTTTTGTTTTTAATTATATTTTTGGGCCTATTTTGGACTTGTAATGAGCTACTAACTTTATTATTATTATTTTAAAGTCTTTTAATTATTAGATTAGTTATTGGGACTTGGGACGAATTTAGGATTATTAGTGAGAGTTATAAATAGACTCCTTAAATACTTTGTAGACAATTTTGATGAAATTTCCAAATTAGACACAGTTAAAGAATGCTTCTGTTGGTTCTTCTGTGAAACCTTAGATTCTTATCAAAGAATTCTATTCTTTATGGCGAATCTTTCTCAACTTATCAATCTTCCAAGATTGTGACATTGTTCTTTCCATCTCTTTTTCTAATTCCGCTTTTTCCTTTTCTTTTCCCCAATTTCATAAAGCCCCAAATTGGTTCCCCAGTTTGTTGATGCTAAAAATTGGATCCGCAAATCAGGGTTCCATCAATACCATGTTTCTTTGTTCTCCAATGCTCTAACCAATATCAAGCTATTAGGTTTTTCTCCAATTCTTGATATCAATTTTTTCTTTGTGGTGCAACAGGATATCAAGATCATCGTTTTTTCAATTGTGTTGAATTTATTGGCAAAGCATATATACAACAATATAGACATGATATCCCGATTGTGACAATGAAATCTTCATGAAAATTATCATGTATCGGCTAATTGTTTAAAATAGTCTTTTAAAATCATGATCCTGCACATCCCTTTAGCCTAAAAACATTTAGTGTGAAGTGAAATCTACTTCTATTTTGCCCTGCGTTTGGTTCATCTAAGGTTTAGCATATCTCCCTAAACCCGATCTTTCCGGGGTGGTTCATCGTATCTCATCTAGCTATTACACAAAGATTATCTAGGAAGCATCGCAAGCGTTTATGATTGTGCATGGGCTAAGGGTCTCATGACGTGCTCGACAAGAAAGACAATTGCCTAAAAGCTCATGATTGGTTGGATGCCGAATGGGGGCATCAAGCAAAGGTTCGACTAAGGGGGTCGAAGAGGTACATAGTCTTACAGTCTTAGGTGTGTAAGTACGAAGGGACTAAGACAAGAAAGCCTGCTCGACTTAAGTCCGACCCAAGGTACCGAAGGGGTACAATCATCTTTTAAAAAAAAAATTGATGATAAATGAGATGAAAATTTAGGTATCCAATTCACGCGCAACTGAAATTTGACTAGTAAAGTCATAAAATCACGACATTTTTTTAATCATGAAATTTGAAGAATGAAAAGTACCGTTAAACATCTATGTTAATATATTATTTTTTATGCTATAAATTATTTAATAAGAATATATTTATTCAATGGAAATTATATTTTAATTGTTTTTCTTCAAAATCGCATTCTTTAAAATACTCTTAGGCTCTTAGCTTATGTTTTTAAATTGGAGATTAATTAACGAAATTCTCATGTCATCATTTAATTAATTCAATTAATTAATAATTTAGTACATTAAATTAACTACCCGTGTTATCTCAAGTTGTGTTAACAAATTAGAAAGAAAATTTTATGTTAGTAGTCTTATATATAGTTCAACTATATCAAATATCTAACATGTTTTGGACGCTGATGATTTTTTTTTTTAAAATCAATCTTTCAATTTATTATTAAATTATGATCTAATGTAATTCAACTTGATAATATTTAAACATGAAGCATACCTAATTTTGATTCAACCAGCTACTACTTTTTTTAATTATTATCCTCTATTTTTGTAATAAGGGCAGTATTCTTAATAATTAATGGCTTATGGATAGTTAATATTTTACTTATCAAATATTTGATTGAAATGTGAATATAGTTTTTTTAAAGTTAATAAAATAAAGTTATAAATTAATGTAATAAAAGTAATTATTTGCTGCCTAACAAAAATAATTTTTTTTATCGGCAATAGAATTATGTATTGATCAAAAGGCTAGGCATCAGAAATGCCAAGAGTTTCTACAAAAGAAATAACTGTACATGAGTATTATTGTAACTGAAATATAAAGCACCAGAATGCATTGGTTACTCCATATTTATAAGAGGACAGCATCATAAATACTATGTAACCACCCACTCTCATGCTATAAAAATACCTCAGCATATTATCATATCCATCTTCACGTAAGGTTATTACGAGTGTCTTCATCAAAGCTACCTCTCGGGTATGAATAGGGTCGTGGCAATAAGGTCATTTAGGAAGTTTTCTTAGGCCCTCAAATTATCTAAGGCCTAAAAAATGTTATGTTTTTAAAAATATATTAATTATTTATTTGGATTTTTATATAATATTATAAAGATATTGCAAGATGTATAGACAAAAGAAATTTATATTTTTCTAAAAATATTAATTATTTTAAAAAAAAAATTTCAAATACATTGTATTTTAAAGAGTTATTGATAATACTTGTAATTATTGTTATTGTTGAAAGTGATTTTGTAAAATTATAACTACTCATTTTTTGTTTAATATTAACTATGTTAAAAGATAAATTGAATGCTTTTTTTTCTATATATTATTGATAGTAAAAGTTTAGAAATACTTAATTATATAACTTTCATTAGCAATTTTGTAATCGGTCGTTAAAAAATAAAATGAGATTTGACAAATTATATTAAATTAGTCTTTAAATATAGCCGCCAAGGCCTTAAACATTTAGATATGACCCTGTGTATGAAGTTGAGGTTGGCCTCTGCAACTTAAAATTTTATCCTTCAATACATGCGAGATGGACTTTTCTCCTTCATGCAAAGTGGGTATCATCATTCAACAGATTTCTCCTTCTCAAGTTTTCTCCAATGGGGAATCTATTTCTAAATATCCTTCATGGTGAATCTATTTCTAAACATCCTCCGTTTTTTTTTTTGTGGTGTTTTGATCCTCCAATTGTCTTTAAAAACCTCATCACACTCATTTTTAAATGCACACGCATGTAGTACTATGTATGTTTCTCTCACTGTATAATCTCCCACTAGGAACGGATTTAGAAGGGGTGAGCAAGGACTCGAGATAACTTTCACACACACACACACATTAATTTTGTATGTTGTTATTATAATAATGGTTAATGTTTATTAGTATAAAATTACATAAAATTTATTGTGTTTGTTATTTTATTGCAATGATTAAAGTGATAACTAATGTAAAATTAATTGTGTGTTTGTTGTTATAATAATAATAATAATTAAGGTTATCATCATTTAATATAAAAATTAATTTTAATTTTATGTGTAAAAATAATAACTTTTTTAAATTATTATTTACTAAAAGTTAGACATATAAACAATTATAAAGGAAGAAAAAAAAATCCAACCCTTCTTTATGTTTCTGAATCCATCCGTGATCTCTAGTAAGGCTCTCCCTTCATGACCACACATCCTCCTCCTCCCTATGAATCCTCACCCCTCTTATCTCCTCATAAAATCTATCAACCAACTACATTTCCCATACAAATCACTCTCTCCTCCAAAGTAACTTCCAACTCCATTCACCTTGTACCCACTCCCCCAAATTACCAATAACTTGATCTTTATTTTAGGCATTAAGATAAATTCTTGGGAATTTGATCGCTAAGGACTGTTCCTGTTCCATGTATCCTCCCAAAACTTGAATTTGTCTCCCACTCCAACTCTCCATTATAACATAGAGTCAAACCACTTGGATGCCTCACCTGCCCCACACGTTTTACAACTACTACAAAATATAGATTTAACATCGCAAGATTAACATCGATTTTTCAAAAAACCGATGTTAAGAAAAACATGGTGATATTTTTGTAAATAAGTCGAGTTAGTTAACATCGGTTTTTTAAAAACCGATGTTAACATCAATTGGTTAACATCGGTTATTGAAAAACTGATGTTAACATCAACTGGTTAACATCGTTCTTTTAAAAAACCGATGTTAACCAATTGATGTTAACATCGATTTTCTTTATAAAACCGATGTTGGGTTATAGATAAATTAAAACCCAGAAGGTTCTCCCCCCGCGCGCCAGCTCAGTCTCAGAAATGAAACAAAAGCCTATTTCTCCCTCACCGTGAAGACCTGTCACTGTGGTCTCCTCCACACCATCATCGTCGCTGGGGTTCGTGACCGTCGTCGGGGTTCGTGATCGCTGGGGTCCGTTGGAGTCCGACTTCAGCATTCAAAACTGCAGTTTTAGTCAGGTAATTCCTTCTCTGCAATTTCTTGAAATGAGTTTTGTTAAGTTAAACCCTATATGGCTATTTTTCACCACCCCTGTACTCCATAGTTAACCCCCATGCTTCAGACTATCTTACTTTAGTTAGGGTTTGTGCAAGTAAACTTCAAATGGTTATAACTTTTGATAGGAATGTCCGTTTGAGGCCTATAATATGTCAAAATGCTCGAAATTGAAAGAGGAATGCCTGGGCATTTCCAGAAGGGGATTTGGTCAACCAATTTTTCCAAAAAACGAATCTAAGTAGGTGAAAAATAGGATTTAAGATTTAACCACCGATTTTTCCAAAAGTTTCAAGTTTTGTTATTCTATAATAACCTAGTTTGGTCAATTTGCCCTGTATATCTCCTTGGGTATGTCAATGACATTATAATTACTGGCAGTACTATTCCTTTAATTCAGCAAATTACCTCTCAGGCAAGTATATCTATGTTGATGCCAAGTTCTAATATTTATTTTCTCTTCTTTGGCTTTTGGTTGCTTCTCAGCGGCAGATTTAGTTGCAAGGCGTAGGGAGTACCTCTCCCTCTACCTTGGTGGTTTGCTTTCTTCAGGGCTGTTCATTCATCAATTGCACTCTTCAAGTTTGAGGTAACTAGCAATGCTGTTCTATTCTTTTAGTGTGACTGATAAGCTATATTATTAATAGAAACATCATGTATTAGATATATTCTATTCTGGATGATAAGCAAGTGAACCCTAATGTTGAATGATCTTGGTCCAAATGACTACATAAATCAATATGAATTAGAGCAATATACTACTGACATAGTACATAAACAAGTCATATCAGCATTAGGCAAAATTAATCAGCCTTCATTCGAAGAAAGAAAAAAAATAGAAATCAACATAGAGACTTGGAACCATAATACCTTATTTTCCAGGTTATAAACACCTTGTTTGTCTTACCTGCCTAACACACTCCTTAAGTGCACTGTCTAGATGGGTGACTCTATCTTCAAGTGTTGAATTTCTAAGAGTCAGTGCCTGGACTTGCTTCTTTAAACCCGTCCCTTCATTTTCAGCCTTCTCCCATCCTGTAAGTTTATAGAAATTTTGCAGTTAAGAGACAATCTAAACTTGTCACTTACATTCACAACCACTGCACATAGATTTTCTGACATATTCCTCAATCCATCAATTACATCTACATCCTTAATTATACTATCCTTTGCTTTGCTCCATTTTCATCTTCCTCCAATAAACCATCACATCCAAGGTCTGTTGTATGTGAGGTGACTTCAACTGATTGTGCACTGATAAATTACATGTCATTAATATCTTCAGCGATGGCCACAACTTCTGAGGTAACTTTAGGGGACTGGTTATGTCCAATAGGAGATTCATTCAATGTCTGATACTGCAGAGACAAGAAAAACTAGACTTATCATAAACTAGAAGAATAAACCAACAGAATAACAAAGAGATCAACTTACCGCCTACTAAATGTTTACATTTATATTATCTAGAAAATCCTCGTAATTTTCTTCACTATCCAAAGAACCAAAACAAATTGTTTTCAATGTTTCTAAAACCAAAATTCTCGAGCCTTTGTATCTAATGGCAAGGTAACTTACCCACTTGATATGTAAGAACATCATGGTAGTTTATGGCAAGGTAACTTACCCATTTGAGTGTATAAGAAATATTTTCGCTTAGACCAAATCTGTGAGCAATTTATGAGCATAAGTTTATGCTCGTTTGTATTTAACAACAATGCAGCTAGGAATAGAAGCAACCATAGTGTATGTTGCTTCTTTTGACATTGTAGAGTACGACATTAAAACTGTTAAAACTAGGTGGAATTGGTTAAACCAAAGTTGTGTACACGTGCAGTTCTGTAGTGGTCTTGACATTGAAATAAATGTAATGTACCAGCTGCCATAAATATGGTTTCTGCTTATGTAAAAACTGCAAATTAGACACGATCTTCCTGTTCGATGTCTGTGCTTCTGATTCACACACTCAAGTATCTAAACCTACCTTTTATTTAGAGGTTACGTTTTAGGGAGAAACTCTTTTTTTTTTATTAGTATTTATAGTACCATATGACAAATAAAATTCCTTGTTTTTATAGCTATTGATTATTACTTGTTGAGATCCATTGAAATTTTTACAAAAACAACTTCAATAAATAATTGCGTCTTATAGATTTGTGTTGTTGTTGTTGATATTTCTGTCATTAAAGACAATTGATATATGATATACAAATTGTGTTCATTATGAGTGAACCTTAGATTCCCGTTTGAGACTGAATGCAATGATTCTTGCGGACAGTTTGCATTAATCATTGTATTCAATCTTGAATTGTTTGTTTGGACAGTTTGGGGAGACTGATATTTTTATGGTAGATTCATGCGTTAAGGTTAACATTATTTTGTTTAATTTGATGAAATTTCGGTACAATGCATTTCTAGTTGTTCTTTGAGTGCATACTTGATTATCGAGAAATTAATTTCATCGATTTCATGTCGTGTACTTGGAGATCAAATGCGAAATGCTGCCAAAATTTTGTCAAATATAACAAAATAGGATTAACCTTGACGTACGAAACTACCATAAAAGACGGTCTTCCTGAATGGGATAGGGCCACACCTATAACAAAAAAGTGTGATTTTCATGCATCGGACAACTCACCAAGTATGACAGAGTTATAACTTAGATGGATTGAAGTTGGATGAATGAAAGTCACATCAGCCCAGATATGAGGAAGGCGTCGAGCAGTTCTTACAATTTGCTACAGAAAGAGGTCAACCAGATGAAGATGGAAAATATTATTGCCCTTGCATCAATTGTTTGAATGGTAGAAGACAAATACTGGATGACATACGGGAACATCTGTTGTGTGATTGAATTAAGAGGAATTATACGACATGGATATGGCATGGTGAAATGATAGACATGTAGGGTAAGCCCTAATCTAAACCGTTTGATGTAGAAATGGGAGATTGCTTGGAGGATATGATTCGTGACCTTGGACAAGAGTCTTTTCAGGAAGCACATGCCCCTGTGTATGAAGGATTGCAAAGTGACTGATGTGTCATCATTTTCTCCTATTTCTTAACCCTTTTTGTCACCATTTTAATTACTGATTAGCCTTAATTGTCAAATTAATTATGCAGTTTTATCATTTGGGCCTACTGGACTAATTTTGTGTTTTTAATTTAATTTCAGGAGAATTATAAGCAATTGGGCTTGGACTTGAAGAGAGTAGACAATTTTATTCTACCAAATCTTATTTTATCCAGATTTTATCTCATCTAGATATTATTTCATCTAGATTTTATCTTATCTTATCTTATCTAGATTTTATTTCATCTAATCTTATCTTATCTTGTTCATATTTTATTTTATTTATGGTCTTGGACTTAAAACAGATTTGTAAGCTTTGGGGGTTGAGAACCTATATAACAACACCAAGGTTTTAGTTTAGGGAGTCTTTTCATTTTGGGAGAAAGAATAATTTTAGGTTTTGCAATTCTAGTTTTTACTATTCACGTAGCAATAAAATTTTATTTTCTGCTTCATTCTGCAATTTCGTTTTCTACTGATAAATGGAAGGCTAAGTCTCCAGCATTGTTTTCTCTTGAGGATCAAGCACAACTCTCTTTGAGGTTTTATTATTACTATTGAATTCTGCTCAGTTTTTTCTCTTCACCAATTACTCTGTATTTGTTGCTATTAATCCATGCATGCTTAGTGCTTTATTAATTGTCTCTGTGCTTAATTTATGTTCATGCTTAATGATTAGTTTCGTTCATGATCAATTGGTGTATGTGTTGCTTAATCACATAATGACAGTCTTATGTTAATTTTCGCTTAGTAATTTAATTTAAGGTTAGATTAAGAGGTTGAACTGATTAAGGATAAATTCTCGTAACCTAGGATAAGAGACTTGCTTGTGAGTCAAGGGGAAAAAACATGTTTTAATTATGTTATTTTCTAATTAAAATTTGCTCGCTGTTTAAATTGCAAAAACAAATAACCCCCCCAATTCGTTACTGTTTTATTACTATCTGTTATGAACGTTTGGTTGACCATTGCTCGTTGGGAGACGACCTAGGATCACTTCCTAGATACTACATTTTTAATGTTTATTTGATTCGGGTACGACCTCGATCAAATTTGGCGCTGTTGCCGGGGAGCAGTGGGCCAAAGGTTCATAATAGTGTTTAGTTATCTTATTTTGTGTAGCGTTCTGTTTTGCATTTTAGTTGCATTCCCCGTTTAGTGACTATTTTTAGCGACTATTTTTAGCGACTGATTCAGCTTGTGTTTTGCTGTGAATAGTGATGAACAATGATTAGCGACTGATTTTGCAATTTAATTAGCGATTTTTGTTTTGATAGTTAGAGTTGTTATTTTTGGCTGATTTTTTGTGTGGTAGCTTCTTTTGATCTATATTTTGTGTGAAAAATACCAGGAGCACTTGGTGTGGCAGTATTTGAGAGAGACAAAAATTTTGGGAACTTGTTTTTAGAAAAACTTAAAACGGCCATAACTTTTGTTTCGGGTATCAGAACGACTATTATTATATATGCATTTGGGGTAGAAAAAATTTTCCCATATTGTGACAACCGGCTTTAAGTCTCCCAAGCTCCAAAAATCAGTCGTTTACTAAGTTTTTTTTAAGTATTATTGTCCTATTTTTCTAAACTTTGCTTAGGTAGTTTTCATAGTTAGACTTTGAATTTTTGTTTGAAATTTTTTGTGCTATCTTTTCATGATTTTAGGGTGTTGCTTACAAAATTTCAACTCATTTTGATATCGTTTGAGTATAGCTGTAGTTTTACCCCCTTGTTAGGTGCTTGTTGAGAAACACATTATTTGCTGCATATAGTGCATGACTAGGGGCTGTCCAGGTGATTTACAACCCTTTGATCCTGAAATAGATAGAACCTTTCATAGATTAGTTAGGCATAGTGTGCATCCTGGTCATTCTGTGCATTTTGAGCATTCTGTTGAGGGTGATTCTGAATATTCTGATTTTGAACATTCCACTACTAACTTTCATAATGAGAACATGGCTCAACCTCCACCTCGTGAGAGGACTCTTAGGGAGATGGCTGCACCTGATTTCACTTATGAAAGCTTGTGCATTCAATATCCTGATGAGGGTGTTCCATATATTCTCAAGACTGGACTAATACATTTGTTGCCCAAGTTTCATGGTCTTGCAGGTGAAGATCCTCATAAGCATCTTAAGGAGTTCCATATTATTTGTTCCACCATGAAGCCCCTTGATGTCCAAGAAGATCATATCTTTCTAAAGGCTTTTCCTCATTCTCTGGAGGGAGTGGCAAAAGATTGGCTATACTACCTTGCTCTCAGGTCCATTTTCAGCTGGGATGACCTTAAGAGGGTGTTCTTGGAGAAATTTTTCCCTACATCTAGGACCACTGCCATCAGAAAAGACATTTCAGGCATCAAGCAACTTAGTGGAGAAAGCCTGTATGAGTACTGGGAAA